>NW_026068207.1:73907-102898 GCF_014885135.2 Alexandromys fortis
AGCCGCAGGTTAAGATCTTCCCTGGTAAGCCACCTCGTGGGCTACACAGATTATTAGAAATGGGTTAGAACAATATGTAAGAGCTAGCTAATAAGAGGCTGGAACTAATGGGCCAAGCAGTGTTTAAAAGAATACAGTTTTGTGTAATTATTTCATGTAAAGCTAGCCGCGCGGGTGGCTGGGTGCCAGGAACGTAGCCCGCCGCGCACATTACAACACTGGAAAGATGGCTCAGCAGTTAAGAGCACTGGCTATTCTTCCAGAGTTCCTGAGTTCAAATCTCAGTAACCACATAGTGGCTCACAACCATCTATAATGAGACCTGGTGCCCCCATATGGCTGCAAGCGTGCATGCAAGTGTAACATAATAAGCAAATAAATCATTTTAAAAAAATTTGATTATATGCTAATGTAGCATACACAAAACTAGACTGTACTTGGAAAGAAGTACAGATCACACCTCCTTCCCTCGGGATGTGCAATATAACTTTTGAGGATGTCTGTATACGGACATTTGTGAGATCTGGCTGGTCTTCAGTTAGCACCCTCCAGATTCAGGCCTGGCAATCTGGGAGACTGTGCCTGCACCTGATTTTGTAAATTACACTGGATTAGAACAATTCGACAGTACAAATACTGTAAAAGATGTACTATATAAATACAAAATACTTGGACGTGTGTTTTTAAAATGAGACATACAGACCACAGAAATAAATCCGAACAGCAAACAGCAGCCCTGCCCTTTCCAGGATAACCTCTTCACTGAAAACAACTACACAGCTTTTTAAACTGAGAAAGAAATACTGACGTTTACCATCTCACTCCTCAGAAAGAAAACTGGGGTACCTGTATTTTCATCTGGAAGGACATATGCCAACTTAACAGAGGACTCCTGGGGAGCAGAATGGTTAGAAAGAGGGAAAGGAGACTCTTATGATGGTTTTATTGTAGAATCAATTCACAGTACCTTTCAACTTAGGCAAACTCTATGACAGAAGTAGGGAGAGGGAGAAGATGTGAATAGAAACTCATAAAAGTCAATTCCAATCTTAAGAGCAAGTTTGCCCACTGTCTTCCTCAGCGACCACTTGCCCCAGAGAGGGTACCCAGTGGGAAAAGTCACCTGCAGGTTCATCTGCCCACACTGTCCAGGAGCCTCTCTGCATCTGTGCATTTCTTCATACTGAGCTGTGGATTCTATGTTTAGAACAAGGTTTTCTCTACAATCTATTTACCTAGTACTCAAAGGAACAGAAGTCTCTCGCAGTGCTGGAGGAAAACCAGGAGTCCTGTACTTGCTGAGTCTCCGACACTGTCACCCCTGTGGATCCTCAAGCTACGTTTAAACACAATCACAATCTCACAGGCTTATGACACCTCCTGTCTTCCTAACACACGGCCCTTTCTGAGCTACGATATAGTTCTACTCCAATAATACATATAGTACTATTTTTGTGTTAATAAAAACAAATTTTTTTTACATCTTTAGTCTGCACTTTAATAAAAATGTAGATGCACATACCTGCTTGCCAGTGAAACCCTGGCAAATGACCTTCGTGTTTTTGTCAATATAGAGATGCTTCCGGGAAGCTGTGTAAGAGCTGTGTCGTATCCCATTCTGCTGCACTGAGAAGTGAAGAAAATAGGACACGTTACAATTTTCCAACACTTTTGAGCCATGAATGAAATTTAATGACCCAAATTTTCCAAAACTAAACTTCTAACACAAGAGCAATGCTGTGACCACTTCCTGAGACAGGTGCACACCAGACACAAACTAGAAAAGCAAACACAAGCGCCTATCCCTTGTGACGGAGAAACACAATCTTCTACTGCTTTCTGAACAGAGAAAGAAAAGCTGAAATTTGTAATTTTCATTCCCAAGGGAACCTGGGATTCAAATTTAAGGGTTTCAATTAAACTCTGAAATTATTCCTTATAATGTTTACCAAGTGCAGCACCCGACTCCGCCATGAGCCGCCGTACCCGTGAGCACCAGGGGAGCTGGGGCACCCTTGAGGAATGTAAGAGCTACCTTACCCCTCAAGAAGACCCATGCAGGAAAGGATAAGTCATGGGATAAATCTGCCTAAGATGCAACCCAAGATCACTTAGTTTGAGCCCTTCTGATGTAGGCTCAAACGCCTACAATTTCTAAAGTAGATGAGAAGAGAAATATGAAAACAAACCAACAAAAAGCCACATTCCTAAGTTATGTCTGGCAACCCACCTCAAGAGAGACTGAGAAACCTAAGTAGTTACTATAACCCACTCCTACTTCAAAAATCAGTCAAAGAGCACATGACTCACAATTAGGAGTTGCCTTCTAAACCTTCACAGAGACTCTTAGCCTGTCTTCTCTATAGCCCTCTTCAAAGCAGCCAGGTCGTCTTCCTAACTCAGAGGAGCCCATGAGAGCCAGAGCAAATCTATCTCCTCAGGTATTTCTCAGCGCCTTCCCCCACTTCTGAGCACTTTCCTACTTCCTAGTGTTCAGACCTCAAGTGCACAGCTGAAGAAGCACCTACTAGAAGGGGTGTCTGAAGAGCCAATCCTCCAGGGAAGAGACAGGCTCAGATGTCAGCCTGACCCTCTAGGGAAGAAGAGTTCTGCTTGTACACGGACAGCTGCACCGCATGTACAGACAGCAGCGCCAATGTACACAGTCAGTTATAATGCATCTACACAGACAGCTGCACCACAAGTACACAGACAGCTGCACTCATGTACACAGACAGCTGTGCCACATGTACACAGACAGCTGTATCGCATGTACACAGACAGCTGCACTCATGTACAGACAGCTGTGCCACATGTACACAGACAGCTGTACCACAAGTACACAGACAGCTGCACCACAAGTACACAGACAGCTGCACTCATGTACACAGACAGCTGTGCCACATGTACAGACAGCTGTATCGCATGTACACAGACAGCTGCACTCATGTACACAGACAGCTGTGCCACATGTACACAGACAGCTGTACCACATATACACAGACAGCTGCACTCATGTACACAGACAGCTGTACCACATGTACACAGACAGCTGTACCACATGTACGCAGACAGCAGCACTGCATGTACACAGACAACTGCACCGTATGTACATAGACAGATACAGCCCTGAACCAGACTGTGCTAAACACGGGGCCATGCTGCAGTCAAGTTCTGGCTCCCAGGGAACAGCCAAGAGATCCCACAACAGAGACTCGAGGCCTAAAAGGCCGATCCCACTGCACTGTGCAGCAGAGCCCAGGGATGCTACTCAGATCAACTTTGCCCTGAGTTCACAGACTTAGGCATAAAGGCCATAAACAAGAAATACCACTGATGACAGTCATAGAGGAACTTACAGTGAGATTCTGAACTTTACTATAGAGAAAACAAACACACTAAATTAAACAACAGGCAAGCCTGAAGGTGGCCATGATTAAACTGATGGTGAGAGCTATCAGGGCCACAACCTGGGCCATCTCCAGAGGCTCTAGCACTGGCCAGCATAGCCTTGGTACTGTTCCCAGGAGCAGCTGAGATCACTCCTAGGAACCAGACAGGCTTGGGCTAGTGTTCATGCTCTGTGGTCTCCAGCAGTGCAAACCAGGGCAATGCTTTTCATCTCCTTAGCCTTAGTGCTCTCATCTGTAAAAGGGCTAACAGCTGTGTACAGGGAGGGTGTGCTGCTACCATGGAATGAAGGCTGTATACAAGGCATCAAAGTGCCTGGTACTTTCCTGAAACCCTACATAGGCACAAAAGTAAAGCTTCCCCTAAAATAGTGGTTCTCAACTTGTGGGTCGCAACCCTTTCAGGGAAGTCAAATGACCCTTTCACAGGGGTTGCCTAAGACTACTAGAAAACACAGACATTTACATTACAATTTATAACAGTGGCAAAATTCCAGTTATGAAGTAGCAACAAAAAAAGTTCTATTGTTAAGGATCACTACAACATGAGGAACTGTATTAAAGGGTCACAGCATTAGGAAGGTTGAGAACCACTAGTCTAAAGAAAGAATATAAGGTTTGCACTTCAAAATCAATTAAACCCACCAAGAAATGCTATCTATGTACATTCTTTTAAAAAGGCAGACAGACGGACAGACAGACCGGTATTATCATCAGCGTGGGAGGTCAGAGAAGAGCTCTGGAGAGTCAGTTCTCTCCTTACTCCTTTACCTGGGTTCCACAGATGGCGCTCAGGTCATCAGACCTGTGTGGTAATCCATCTCCCTGGCCTGCCCTCGCGCACATTCTACACAAATAAACCTCTGTGACACAGACTGTGAAGCATTCACATAGAAATTGGGAATCTTTTCGTGGAACATTTGTATTTTTACATACAGATACTATTATGTCCTTCATTGGCTGATGTAAATACGTTTCTAAACCGCGTGTAGAACAGTGGCTGGGTACAGTATGTGTGGCTTCACTAATCATGACCTTACTAGCATTAGTATCCCTGCTGCAGAGTGAGCAGAGCAAACTGCTGTAAGAACCAGTGTGGCAGCTATCCACCAGGGGCTAAAGTTCTTGAGTACTTAAGACAAGACTCAAGTCCTACCCACAGAAGCCTCCTGGGTCTGTAAGAGAACCAAATCTTAGCAAAGAAGCACGAAACCAAGAAAGGACAAACTGAAATAAGTAAACTGCCAAAGGAAAAGGCCTGGGTGCTGAGGAAGATGCTTTCCACGGAGGAGATGGGTTTGTCAGTCCTATCTCATATAGGTAGCGGCTGTATTATAAAATGCCCGGGGCTATTAATGCTGCAATATAGAGCCAAAGAGCCCTGCCAGGTGGGACTAAGCAGGGCCTTTTGTGACCAGGGCATCCCTACTCAATAACCTGATTGCTTATGAAAATACTCTTCAACTCAACCCTGAAAACTATGTTCCTGTTCCTTCTTTACTGGTATGTCTGAATTCATGAATTCAACAGGGGTAAACTTTAACTGTACTGGCCCACTTGCTGCTGATTTAACAAAGTGACTTTGAACAAAGTAACTAATTACAATGAAAACCAGTTTGTTCAGCTCACACTTTAAGCAGTGGTTCTGAGTGTAACCCCTTTGGGGTGGGGGGGTTTTCTTTTAAAAGAAAAGAAAGTGGTTCTGAGTGTAAACCCTTTGGGATCTCATACCAGATATCCTACATAACAAATATTTACACTACAATTCATAACAATAGAAAAATCAGTTATGAAGTGCCATAAGCCCCAATAATATTATGATTAGGAGCTGAGAACCACTACTTCAGAGCAGCCTCACCTGCTCAGCCGCTGGTAACTAGAACATGGTGGAAGGGCGGCAAGGGAATAATAAATGCCCAGGGGCTGGCTAAGCACGTGGGCAGCCATGCACAGCAGCTCACTCAGGAGTAACCCAGACTAGCGGAAATCTCTTCTAGGCACCATGATTGCAGTGACCTAACCACCTTCCAGATCTCACCACATCGGAGACACCTGGCATGAGAACTCTTGGGGGACACTCAAGCATGTCCTAAACATAGCATTAACCATATACAAAATACAAGTTACAGTGGTCCACACATGAGGAGACCATGTTGTGTGACAAAACTTTCCCAGGGAGACACAACTCACACATGTACTTAACCCAGATAGAGAGCCCAGGGCAGACTAAAATAGAAATACCAACAAAATGCACCTGGGTGAACCAATGAGTTTTACTGGGGTTACTTTCAGGAATATGGGTGAGGGGTTACCGACAGGACTGGAAATGACTCAAAGACAGCTGTGCCACCAAAGCCTGGTGGCAGCATGGGAGACAGCTCACAGAGCTGGGAACCCGGAGTGCACTACACAGCCGGTAGGCGGCTCAGCGGGCTGGAGTGTCCTTTCCTGGTGCCACGGTTGGTCTAAACCTCTTCTGGGCAGGTTGCCTGCTTTCTGCTTTTTCCCAGAAGCCAGCCTGCTCTCTGAGAGTCTCTGTGGCCTTGCTGTCTGACCGTCTTTGTAGCCTGGCTTCCTTCTGATGGAGGGGGAGGCTCAGCTTTTATTGTTTAGCCTGAGAGGAAGGAGCCTCCTGAAGTTGGTCAGTTTTAGGGCCTTCCGGAAGCTATTTTGAGTTGTTTACCTTCCTGCTTAAGGAGCTTTCCAGCAGGATGGCATTTTAACGCAGAGGAAGGTTACACAACAGACCTACAATGCATGGGAGCACCTCAGCACCCACTTACCCCAAATCCCTAAGACAAAGCTCTGTATTCACTATCTTAATGACACATCCGATACTACTGTCTTAGTTGATCAAAGCACCATGTTTCATAAAATTTAAAACACTCCTCATGTTTTAAGAACAAAGTGTAAACAGAAGGATATAATGTGTTCGATGTTTTATAATGTATCAACAATGAGAAGACATTCCAATTTTATGAATGTTATAAAGTAAAAATCAATAAATGGGTCTAACACGATAAAATATCTGCCAAGTGGCAAACTCAAATTATTCTCCTATATCTAGGAGAAATCATTTTAAACTTCAGTGTTGCCGTAAAGAAACTAAGAGGCCGGAAAATCAAGTTACTTTTCTCAAGGCTACATCAAGGAAGGCATTTGCATACAGGCTTCTATTTCTGAAATAAAGGCTGAGTTCTTAGACACAAACAGCAGTAGAGACTAGAAACGGTAATATCAACTGTTGAGTATCTCTTATTCCACACACTTCCAAATGCTTTTGTGACTCTACAAACAGCCTGTGTAACTTGCTAAAGATATAAGAAAGGCAAGTAGCTCCTGTAAGCAGGTCACTGAGCGTGCCGAAATCCTGCTTCTAACAAGAAGGATCAAGCGTTCCAAGGCACACTGCACAGTGCCAGCAGAGCTGGATTCTGAGATTCCTTGGACACTACCTGGGAAATTCTCGGCATATGTTTCCTCACTGGCCAAACAAAACATTAGAACTAAGCAGATTGTAAAGTCTACTTTCTGACACCAATACCGTAATTCTAAGGACCAAAATATTACCTGCTCTTACTAACTATTCTGAAAATATGATACTCCCAACTGATACTTTAAAAGATCCTACCACACTTTAGGTTTCTTTTAAAACTTCATTTCAGCCTCAGTGGTGTTTATAAACTCTTACACATTCTCATCAGAAATGATTGTCACTTCCCATTTATCCATCCTCCCTACAGCAACAGGATTCTTACCCTTCTTCCATGAGCCGTAAGAGTGTAGGATGGGCAGCTGAGCATTTCTCAATTGTCCTCCAACAGGGCCTGTAGCACCAAAGTCTGCTTGCCTTTTTATCTTTTTTAACTTAAACCAACATTGCGAAACTTGGGACCTCAACACATAAAGTGGCAACAGCTAACATTTAAGGGTGGGAGGTGGGATTCCTTATCATCTCTAGTTATTTTAACCTAACTAATTTGTGACTTTCTAGAAGAAGAAGAAAAGGAGGAGGGGGGAGGGGGGAAGGAGGAGGAAGAGGAGGAGAAGAGGGAGGAGGAAGAGGAGGAGGAGGAGGAGGAGGAGGAGGAGGAGGAGGAGGAGGAGGAGGCTGCAGCTTGTAAGGCAATGTGGCCACTTCAGGGGCCTGGGAATATGGCTGGTGTGAGAGGATTTGAGGTCTGCCAACTCAGAAGTTTTTAACCGTTAAACACAGTCATTGGCAACCTTAGTACTAATACAAAAACACCCTGGTTTAGGTCTTAGACCCGTCAGAGCTCTAATAACATAACTCAGATCCAAGACAACTCCAGCAACAGAAAGCTAAGTAGATTTTAGGCTTTCAGTCTTGGGAGTCTAAGAAGAAAGCCCTTTGGGGTGAGGATTGCCAAGTTTTGTTTAAAAAACAAACTTAAGGAACCAGATCATCTAGACATTCTTCTAGAGACGCTTCCGTTAAGACAGCAGACCTTCTGGATGGAGGCCTGGCTGTTTTAGAGCCTTGGACCAGCAAGACCTCAGGAGAGAACACCAGTGTGTAGGTGAGCACATTCTGCTGGGCAGTCCCATTGACCAGACTAAAGTGTACATCTGGTCTTTCACATCTTAACCCACAAACGATTCCAATTAAGTTGGATTAGCCCCATACCCAACACACTAGTGTTCAAACCCTCCCGACAACAGCAATTATACTGGTACAAATCCCTCCTTTCCTTCTATCTAGAACACATTCTGTATCCTTTTAATCGTTCAAGAAAGAGCTCCAGAAAACTTACCCCAAATAAACTCAACTCTTTCCTATTTGGCAAAGCCTTTGTCCTCTAACGATTTGGCAATGAAGTACAGCTACTGTGTGCACACTTATCCTTGAACACTTTTAGGATACTCAAGAAAGGAACTGAATCTCACTATCGGGTGCAAGAAGAAGCAGAAACGAAGTGTAAACAAGGACTAGAGGGGAAAGGCTTGCTGTTCACAGGTTGTCATCTGACTCACTGATTCTGTACAATGAAACCAAATCACTCCAGTTTTTACCATCTCTTAAATCTGGATGTATCGGACAACCAATGGCTCATCACAATTTTAACTGGCAATCATTTCTCCTGTTAGTAACAGGCAGGACACAGCTGCATTTCACAAACCACGTTCTCTCGGATTCATTGCAATATGCTCCTATTTTCATGTGACTGGAAACATTACTTGAGAAGTCTTTTCGTTTGGATGATTGGTTTTATTTATTTATTTATTTATTTATTTATTTATTAAAGATTTCTGTCTCTTCCCTGCCACCGCCTCCCATTTCCCTCCCCCTCCCCCAATCAAGTCCCCCTCCCTCCTCAGCCCAAAGAGCAATCAGGGTTCCCTGCCCTGTGGGAAGTCCAAGGACCACCCACCTCCATCCAGGTCTAGTAAGGTGAGCATCCAAACTGCCTAGGCTCCCACAAAGCAAATGGATGAAGAAAGTATGGAATATATACATATTAAGAGTACTACTTAGCAGTAAAAAACAAGGACTTTTTGAAGTTTGCAGGGAAATGGATGGAAATAGAAAACACTATCCTGAGTGAGGTAAGCCAGACCCAAAAAGAAGAACATGGGATGTACTCACTCATATTTGGTTTCTAGCAATAAATAAAGGACATTGAGCCTATAATTCGTGATCCTAGAGAAGCTAAATAAGAAGGAGAACCCAAAGAAAAACATATAGTCATCCTCCTGAATATTAACCTTCATCAGGCGATGAAAGGAGAAAGAGACAGAGACCCACATTGGAGCACCGGATGGATGATTGGTTTTTGTCTGTTTTGTTTTCTAGACAGGGTTACTCTGTGTAACAGCTCTGACTGTCTTGGCACTCTGTAGATCAGGCTGGCCTCAAACTCGCAAAGATCCACCTGCCTCTGCCTCCAGGGTGGGATTACAAGCGTGAATCATCACACCCGGTGAGAAATCGTTTTTTAAAACGACTATTATACAAGCATGAATGGATTAGCGAGACGACAAACAGGACGTGAACGATTGCAAGGTTGTCCTGACATACTTAACACAGAGACTTTGGACGCAGCAATAATTTTCAAGAGTCAGCATTACTGAAAAGCAGCAACCCTGGGAGATTAGTTCTCAGATACTGTGGTGTTCATAGAGCCTAGCTAGCAATTACAGGTGAAAAACACATTGGTGGCGAAAGTGCCTGCCAACCCTAGCTTCTATGCACCCACAGGGTCATGCAAACTATGGTCGCTGAAACCCCCCTTTCCGTTGGCCCTACCACACAACGGGCCAGTTAACCCCAAGTTGGTACAGGCGATAGCCTCTTCAACCCTAGCGCTCACTCTCCCAGCAGAGTTCATCCCGGACCTCTTCTTCACCCTTGGCTCCAAGGAAGGGCCAGCCTAGACGCCACCTCCACCCCGCCACTTGCCACCGGAGAAGCTAGAATATGTTCCCGGGTCTGCAGGACACCCTATCCAGAATCTGGCCTCGACCGATCCACGGCCCAATCGGACAAAGTCCCCGCCACCCCCGAGAGCTGCCACTGGGGTCTGGCCCCGTGGTTCCCTCGGCCCTCCCGAGGGCCCGCCTGGAAGAGCCCTGCTACCGCCTGAGGCAGGACGTGGAGCCCGAGAACTGCGGAAAGCTGCAGTGCGAAAGCTGCAGGAGAGAGTGCCGGCACGACTCACGGAGGAAGGTGCGCGACAGCAGGCGGGCTGCTGCGAGGCCGTTGCTGCCAGACACCATGATCGCGGTAGCAGCTGCAGCAGCTAGGGCTGCGGTCATCCCCCAATGACACTCCCAGGCCCCCGGAACCTAGCTAGCAAACCGCTTTGCTCGCCGAGAAAGGTGTCCAGAATAGTAGCCTGAATAAATTTGCTCTCCTCTCGGACACCGATAGTCACAGAAGGGAAAGAAAAAGAAGAATGCGGTTGGAAAAGCAGATAATAGTTCAGTTTCTCTCGAAATTTGGGTTTAGGTAACCGTAAGCATAACGGCAACGTTGAGGACACCCCATGCGAGGCCCGGTCGGCGCGTGGGATTGTGGGAAATGTATTTTTTGGGTTGGCGGCATGCGGAAAGGGAAGCGGTAGGATGTTCTGGCGTGGGCACCGAACGACCACAGGGACAGGAAAGCACCACCACAATGCCATGTCCCAAACCGTGGACCTACACCTCGGTTTTCCTCGACGATTACAGAGGAGATAATACCTCCCATGCCTTTCTTGTAAGAATCCGAAAATTAATCCTGGTAATAGAGGCCGATTGCGCGCTCACTAGTGGCCGGGGAAGAGAGAACGAAAGGAGACTAAAGACTTAAAGCTCCTTTAGCTGAGAGTTTCCTGAAGCAGGAATCTCTTAGTTCAACAAACCGACTCCCTACCTTTGCCTAGTGTTAAATGTTAAAAATCCCGAGGACTGCAATTCGAGATAAAATTGTGAATTTTGCCCCACTGGGAAAAAACTATTCACTCCACTTTCAAAAAAACCTTAGTAAGACCTAGAGCCAAAACACAAGGATTTCCTACGTAGCACCGCGTTCCTGAAGTTCACTATCATTATCATTAATAAAGCTATTCTAGTTCACTAAGAACGTCATTGTAATTTGCACTAATCTCTGGCTGCGCATGCCTACAAGCCCCTTCCTTGTCTTGTAAATCCTGCCCTTGAGATGAAGTTAAACATTATCATTGCTTTCCAAATAAGTTCAGTATGAAGACTAATTTTAAATAGCAAAATTTTCACTGCGACTTTACTTAATAATTTAAAATTTTGCTTCATTTAGTTAACAATGTATATTTTAAAATATTCATTTTTGTATATAGGTATATATGCATAAATTACATAAAAATCGCTGATTTTTTTTTTAGAACATCATGTATGAGCATTGCATCTACATCACTCTGGCCCTCCCCCAGCCCTCAAATTCCCCCAGTATTACCCCTCCCAAAGTCATGACCTCATTCATTACTATTGCTACATACATAAGTGTATAATTACATGGCCCTACTGAGTCCATTTAGCATTGCTGATATGCACATGTGTCCAAGGCTGACCACTTGGGATTGGATAACCATGCAGGAGCATATCCCTGAAGAAAATAAAGCTTCCTTTCTTAGCAGCCATTAGGCAACCATTGTAGCTCTTCATCTAAGGGTGGGACCTTGACTTTAATAAATCTGAATTTCCATGAAGGCACCGATTTTAGTTTATTTTGTACACTGAGGTATGCATCCCTAGCACCTAGAGCAATTCCTCACACATGCACATGGAAAAGTTTATTGTGTACTGTTATAGAAGGAAAATAGTGTGCACATTATTTATTGACTCCACAACGTTTGAGGGACCTAAAGATACGTCAAGCCCATGTAAGAACTATGCCACACCACAGTTCTGTACTTCATAATGGGGAGGGAGCAGTACACAAGACAGTGACTATAATACTCTTTATACGTAGACTGAGTGTTGGAATCATAAGTGGATTCATAGTCTAGATCTGCCCCTGGGATTCTGGTTTTCTCAGTGAGACCGGGATCAAATTCCCATCTCATAAGAATGTAAGTGGTAAGTATAGTACAACAAGCTCTCGGGACTGGTAAGCACGCAACAGGTGGAAGTAAGTTCTTACTAAGGATATGATTGTAGCATGATGCTCCAAGCGCGGTCACTGGTGTGAACAGGCGTTTGTAGAACAGGACAGTCCCATTTGTCTCAGAACTTTGACTGAAGTCCTAAAACTTAGGGCCACAGGCTACTTGAGGTATTGCCATAGCCAACTAGGGCTATCCTGGAGCCTCCTCTCTACAGAGTTAATAAGTGCCCAAGCTTGTCTTTGAATTCCCACTCTCGTGGCAGAGCCCACGCAAGTGGGAACAAAAGACTAGAATTCACTGATGGAAGGGACTGATTCTACTGTGTCTTGGGCTTAGTGTTTCCATTTCTTCCTCTCCCAGCCAAGCTGATGAGAGAAGGCCTTCACCTAAAGATTAGCACTGAATTTCAGGCTGCATTTGTACAAAGCTGCGGGAACTCAAGAGCCCTCTTCGGCTCTTGATCTAAAAAAACCTGGGGAAAGCTGAATTTGAAGAATGTGATGGCTGTTCTTGTTTGTCAACTGGACTACATCTGGAATTACCCTGGTGGCTAGGTGCACCTGTAAAGAGCTTTTTCCTCATTAAATCACATGAAATAGAAAGACCCACTGTTAATCTGGATCTTTTGAGGTGGGACAACATACCTTTAATCTGGGCCATCCTTACTGTGGCAGCATGTATAAAGGACACGGAAGATGGAAGCCTGTTCTCTTTGCCTGCTTGCTCCTGCTTTTACTGGCAAGTCCATTCCTTCATTGGCATTTAAGCCAACTTCTTAAGGATTCTGGCATACAATAAAGACCACCTGCGACACCCAGCCTTGTGGACTAAGTAACTACTGGATTCTGAGCCTTCTGTTAATGAATAAATGTGTGTATGCATGTGTATATGTATACATAATATACATATACAAAATGTATGTGTGTGCATGTATTCTATCAGTTCTGTTCCTCTAGAGCAGTGGTTCTCAACCTTCCTAATGCTGTGACCCTTTAATACAGTTTTTCATGTTGTGGTGACCACTAACCATAAAACTATTTGTTTATCCTTCATAATTCTACTGGTATAAATCATAATGTAAAAATATGATATTGCCAATGATCTTAAGTGACCCCTGTGAAAGGATTGACAGACCCCACCCCCAAGAGGTCGTGGCCCACAGGTTGAGAACCACTGCTGTAGCGAGCCCTGACTGAGAAGTGGTTCTACACCTTCCGAAGTCTAATGATGAATTTTTGAAGTATCAGGAGGAGGCATTCCAACTTGCCAATGCCTACTGTTACTGAAGCCTCTCTCTTAGAAGCTCCGAAAGTATTGAAAACCTATGATGTGAACTATTTGGCAAACTATGACAAATACATTTGCTTAGCCCGATTCACCAAATGTGAGAGGCAATGGATTTAGTAACTGTATATAAAACAATTTGTGGGAAAAATTGGGAAAAATGGTGCTGCTGATTGGTTACTTCTAGCATCTCTGGATAAACTGGGAAAGAAAAATAATGCACTCTGTAATAAAAAAAATTAACCAACTTCTAGCATCTCATAATACAGTGAAGGACAATGAATTCGGTGATAAAATTAACCGACTCCAGATGCAGATAAACAGCCTAAAGGTTTCTAAGTGTGCCCTAAAAGAGGATCTTCTCTCTAGCAGCCACAGAGCTCAAAATATCAAAAATCAATCCAAAACCCTCATTATAAGACTGGCTGAATTACAGCAAAAATTCAAGTCCAAGGCTGGGAGGTCTCTGTGGTTAACTGAGGGAATTAGTTGGTAAAGAACAGGGTCCTGTAACTTGGAATGGGGATGTGTGGGAGGGCCCCACCGAAGCTGAGAACTTTGAACCCTCAGGTGCTTAAGGGTTTATGTCCCCTGAAGTCTCTCTACCCCTCGTAGAAGATGTATTCACACCCCATCCCCTGAAATGTTGCCTTTTCTGCCTTTATTGTCTGCTAAGCCAGCAGTGACATTCTCTGAAGGAAATGCCAGGCAAGACAATATTGATGCCCCTCATGGCCCACCAATAGTTAGCTGTCTCTAGACCTATATATAACCAGGCTAAGACATCACCTAGAAGAGAGATAGAAAGTGTAGGCCATGAGGAGGTGCACCACACACACCCCTCCCCCCACCCCCACCCCCACCCCCAGCATTTAGCTGAGGCTGCTAATTAGGTGAGCCAAAAGGGGGCTTTGGGTTGCTGGATTTCAGTACTTTAAAAGCTGGACCTTGGTAGTCAGCCTCAGGAGGAGAGATTGGCCAAATATGGAAAAGGACCTTAGGGGCTAGGTTTAGGAATGTAATCTAAAGATTTCTGGTAAGGCAGAAGGAACTGGGGAGAAGGGCAAGGCCTGCCAGAACCATGCTCAAGTAGGCTAGTGCCCCTTCAACAGGTGAATGTCTTCAGCTTGTCCACTGTGTGCATTCTGATGGCTACACTGATAGGAAATATTACAACATTATATATTTTAATATACTTATATATACATATGTTTGTAATTTGTAGGAACTGTCAGTGTAATTGATATAAAGTAATTTAAGTTAGTAGATTTAAAGTACAGAAACCAACTTTCAATGGATAACAAAATAAAAATGTAACTTCACTCACATGTCAGGCGTGAATGTTGAACGTCTCTAATTATAGAAGTTGGGAAACTGAGGCAGAAAGCTTATGAGTTTAAGAGCAGCCTAAGCTACAAAGGAAGAACCCCTATATCTCTGCCTATCTCTACACACATACACACACATACACACCCCTCCAGTCACTGAAGAACAAAATGTTTGAGCTACTAAACTAAGGTTTAAAAAGAGGCTACAGCTGGCCCGGCTGCTGCATCCTGGAACCCCAGTGAGCACAAGGGTAGAGTGGAAAGTGAGGTCCGGAAAGCCTTGTACAAAGCCTCACAAAATGAGCATATGAAAAAGTTGGCAAGGAGAACGGCTGGAGCACACACACCCAAGACCAACTAAAACTGGCTCAAACCGCTGGCACTTGTGCAGAGGCACCCAGAGGGGATGAAGGTGACCTGTGGCTCACTGTGATACTAAAATACACAAACCTAGTGGAAATTTAAGTGGCTAATGAGACATGTGATGAGTGAAATTACATGTAGAACTACATATAACTGACAGAGCATGCTCAGAAAACTCCACACTGCAAACAAGCTCCAAAGTTCAAGATAGGTAACATAAAAGCCCAGTCCTTTGTGTGGCAGAGCCATTAAAGCAAGTGAACTCACTCTCTTGGCCCGTTTCTTCTCTCGCGATGCACAACCTTTCTTTGTTTTCTTGTTTGTTTGTTTTTGTTGCTCTTTGTTGTTCCTTTTTTTGTTGTTGTTGTTTTCGAGAGAGGGTTCCTCTGTGTAGTCTTCCCTGGCTGTCCTAGAACTTGCTCTGTAGACCAGGCTAGCCTCAAATTCAGAGATCCTCCAGCCTCTGCCTCCCTAGTGCTGAGATTAAAGGCATGTGCCACCATGACCAGCTTCTTTTCTAATTTTTAAAGAAAGACTTTAATTTTTAATTATGTGTGTATGTAGATTTGTGCACATGAGTGCGATGTCTGTGTAAGCCATTAGAGAGTCCCTGAATCTGGAGTTTCAGGTAGTTACAAGTCTTCCAATGAGGCTGATGGAAACCAAACTAGGGTCCTCTATGAGAGCAGCAAGTACTCTGAGCGGCTGAGCCATCTCTCCACAGCCCCGTTATATCTTTTCTCAACAGCTTCTCTTACTTTGCTACTATCTACCTATTTGCCCGTCTCTCTCAAGTTCTTTATTATGGGACACAAGAACCTGGAACTTCCAGGGGTGCTTTCTGAACCCTGGCTATCAGTGGCGGTCACCAGTGAATGAAAATGAGGACAAGATCGCTTTAAAGTATAGTTGAGGAGAAGGGTTTTAACTGTAGATATTAGAGACAGGGGCATCGGGGAGAGTCCAGAGCAGGAAGAGACAATAGCAGACTGAACACAGCCAGTAATCTGAACCTGCCATGAGAGGAGAGAATGAGAGGAAAAGAGAGAAGGCAGGAGACAGACACGGGGGGGGGGGGGGGGGGGGGGGGGGGGGGGGGAGTGTGGACCAAGAGAGGAAGGAGCCAAGAGGAGGACCAAGAGAATGCTTTGTCGAAATGTCAGGGTTATATAGGGAGAAGCTGGGAGATGAGAAGCTAAACCCCCGGGCTCTAGAGGTTTAGGGTAGCATGCCTGGTGGAGTCACAGGTACTGAGTGAGCCTAGCCAGTGTGGGCTTTAGCATACTAATAGGGACCCCAGTTAGCCATTTGTCCCAGTTTCTTTGAGGGGTAACAACCAGCACTTGGGAGGCTGAGGCTGGAGAAGGGTCACCAATTCAGACCAGTCTGGGGTACATAGTAAATCCCAAACCACTGTGGATACATACCTTGCTTCAAAACTAACTTTTGTTTAGTATTTTGTTTGTTTTAAGTTAACACTGTGATTTTACATAACAGTACCAGCTTTGGGTGAGAAAGTGGGAACTCCTTACCTTAGTGACCGGCCATTAGCCCTTCTCTTTCTTTACCTCAAATCGCCTTTTGTCTCCCATGAGCCCTCCCACAGCTCCGATGCTCCTCAAGCTTGCCAAACATCTTAATATTTCCACAATTCTGTACCGTTAAGTACAAAATAATGAGGGTACCAGTGACCTGAGAGGCCACTAGTAAACAGCAAGGTGGCAAAATGAATTTGAATCATCAATTTCTTGAAATTCCCCTTGTACAGCTTTAAGCACCCCAGATCCACTTTAAGCACCCCAGATCCACTGACTGTGACTTCAAATGGCCCCGTGTTTATTTCAACTGCTGCTGCCTGGATCCCCTTAGAGAGAGAGGAAGGAGACCGGCTTCCTGCCTTCACTGCCTAACTATCCTGGGCAGAAATGTCAGAAAGAGAGCCGCCAGAGAAGAGAGGTGCCGAGGTCAAGGTATTGAGGGAAATTATGCTGTCTGCTGGTTAATAGTTAACTCGTTTGCCCTTTATTGCCCACAAAACTTGGCAACCTCCTAGGTCTACGTGGCTGTTTGCTTTTCCCATGGTGAGAAAGAAGGGGTTTTCTTTCACTATGAACACGGTTGACAAATAGAATTCTGAGTGGAGCAAGAGAGGCCCTCAACAGAAGAAAGTTGTTCTATGTGTAACCATGCCAGCAGGGACAGGAATATTCTGGACAGACACTTGCCTCCACCCTTCTTTGCATTGAGACAAGAAGCCCCCAGGAAACCAAAATTTCCCCTGGAATCTAGTGCGGGGAGAAGGAGAAGGCTGAAGCCCGTGCCAGCCAGAGAGGGTGACTGTCTTCCAGAAAGACACTTTGTAGGATTCTGACTTAGAGTGCCATGCTAGAGAGACCGGAGCCCAGATGGTTGGGGTGGGACTGAACCTTGACCAGGACTGCTGAGTTATCTTAGTTAGCTGCCTCCTATCAAAAGTCAAGTCTCATGTTGAGACCCGGAATATGGACTTGTGGAATCCAGGACTTCTTTCTTCTTCCAGAAGTAGTCACGTTGACTAAATCTCACCTTCTATGGTTTACTTTCTCTCATCCATTTAACTGACCTACAGACGATGAATGGTCAAGTCTAGCTTGCTAGGGCCTCCCAGATCACCCCCAGTTCTGACGGCTATGTTTATTGTGAAATTTCTAGAAAAAGATCTGCAAAAGTATTGTATATAGACAACATACAGGATGCTTAGGAGGGAGAGGAACTCAAAGAAGAAAGACAAGGGAAGAACAATACTGTCCTCAAGTGCTTTAGCAGAGACCGTGGGAGCACTGCAGAACAGAGAGAGTTGATGGCTCTGCTGAAGATGGAATTTCTTACGGTAAAAGTCTTCCAGTGGGGTCATAAAGTAACTCACATCCTGTAGCTGGGAGTCATAAGAAAGGAGAAGCCCACCCGCGGGGCACCATTGCTACCTTGTGTATGCTGTATACCCTTCTTGTTTTCGTGACAGCCCTCCTTAAAACTTAACATTCAGTGAGCTGCTTGCGAAATATAACACTGGCTGATTCAGGAGGTTGGGGGCAGGACGTTCGAGTCTGTGTATCTAACAAGATCCAGATGACGACAATGCTCCTGGCCCACAAATCACACCGTGAAGAGCAAGGACCTAAGCTAGAGGTACTGGGACTTGACTGCACATTGGAATCACCTGAGGAACAGGGAATCTTTTTTTTGTTTCTTTTCCAAAAAAATTCCCAGAATACAATTACCCAAGACTGACCGTGGATTATAAGTTTTATATATAAACAATGTCTAAACACCGTATGGGAAATACAGTAATAACTATTGGTTTTCATAAGTTCTGAGACACTAACCTCTCAAGTCTTTTACAAAATCTACCAATCAGATCCACAATTCCAAACTCATCTAGTAATATATTGTTTGACCACAAGATGTCGCCAAAGGAACAAAATACTCATCACAAACCCCTTGCAAAGTTGAGCCAGCCACCTTCCCACCTTCCCTTAGTCAAAGCTAAGGGCAGCTAATTTTAGAGGCCACGTTTCCAGTTCTGAGGAAGAACAGATCAAAGACTCCTTTGAGAATTGATCAAATATATATACATATATATATATGTAAATAGGAACACAATTTTAAGCAGTTCACTCTCTTGTCTTTATACGACACCTTTGTTCCATTCTTCTCAACAACTGACCGTAGCCTCTGCTTCATCAGGAGAATAGACTCTGGCCCTAAATCTTCCAATTTGCTCAGTTAACCTGCTGTTTTCCTTTTATCTTCATAGAACAGAGACATCCTTTTAAAAGTTTTCAAATTTTATTTATTTCGCATATGTGTGTGGGGAGGATAACTTGTAGAAGTTGGTTCTCTCCTTCCCCTGAGTGGGTTTGGGTCGTCAGGCTTGGCGGACCATCTCCTGGGCCTGATACCTTTCTTTTCACTGAAGGTTTAATTATGTTGTTCCTAATCCATTCCACCCTGGCCTCTGCCAAAGTCTGTACTTTCTTGTGCCAATTTTACACCTAGTTACTTTTCTGGTTGTTAAAATAGCATAAGGTCTTTTTCTTATTTTATGTTTGAAACCTCAAGAACCTGTGCTTGTGGCATACAACCGAGGTCAGTCCAGCAACAGGTTCAGCTTTTATTGGACGTGTTAGAAGGTTTAGTCCAAAAGACTAAAGACAGTGTCATCTTCAGACTCCTCGGAGTCTTCCTTCTTTGCTCCCACCTTCTCCTCAGCTGGGGCAACAGCGGTGGAGCAGGCAGGCTGCCTTCTGGCACAGCTTCAGCTGCTGGAGCGGGCCCATCAGCCACTACACAGCAGATGAAGCTCCCAATGTTGACATTGGCCAAGGCCTTGGCAAACAAGTCAGGTCATAAAGTTCAGCATTGACACCAGCTACTCTGATGAGGGCATTGATCTTCTCCTCTGAGACATCACCTTGTCCTCGCCGTGGTCGTGCAGGATAAGGGGGAATGCAGAGAATTCAAAGATGAAGGCCATGTGACCAACTGCCCTCACAGTTGCCGGTCACAGGATGAAGACTTCACCCCAACGTGGCCTTAGCTTCCTCAGAAATGACCAATCGAGCACCTTGGTGGCAGCTGAGGAAAGGTCTTTGTTTTAAAATACTTAACAACAAAGGCTATCATATAGATATATATCAGGAACATTCAAGGCTTTCTTCCATATACTTCCTGAGTTTATATGTCATCAGTACTTACAAAAGTAAAGTCTTATTTGTGTGTGAGCACACGAGTGTGTGTGTGTGAGTGAGTGTGTGTGTGCGCGCACATACAGACACACGTACCATGGGTGTTTTATTTTTCAGGCACTGTCCCCCTTGGAGGAATGATCTCTCTCTCATTGGCTCACTGGTTAAGCTAGGCTGACTGGCCAGAGAATCCCAGGGATCTTCCTGCCTCTGCCTCCCCAACACAAGGATTACAAGGGATTCACCTTCTCTCCCAAAGCAGCTTTGGGTCAGAGTGTTTTCTCACAGCAACAGAGAGTGACTAGAGCCCAGAGATTCAAGTCTAAAGAGATGTGGGGAGCAGAAGGCACAAGTGAGAGCAAGCACATTCAGTCTGCAGGGACCCAGTCAGAACACAGCACCTGCCCAGCTACTGGTTTGGTTTGGTTTTTCACAAGCAGGGCTATTTTAAGTTTATTTTCACTTGCACGGCCACCACCACTGCCTACTTCTAAGACGTTTTCACCCCAAGAGAGGAAATTCCACACCAAGATGGCACTCCTAACCTTTGAGCCATCTCTGTCCCCAGTCATACGTATTACAACAATACAATTGACAGAACTCATAGTTTAGTGTTCTACTTTCAGCCACAGACAAGCATACAGATCTCCAGGCTTCTGCAAACCTAGTAGATAGAATCTGAAAGTGGCGTCCGGAGCAGCAGATCTGCAATGTCTCTGTGGGTGATTCTGCTTAAGAACCACATCTGTGGGTAAGAAAAAAAGTGATCATAAAGTTATAGAGAATTAAATAATCAGGCCAGGGAGCAATTTACATAAAATGTCTTAGTTACCATTGCTGTTGCTGGGTTGAAACACCATGACCACACCATGACCAAAAGCAACTTATTTGGCTCATGTTTCCCTATTACTGTTCATCACTGGAGGAAGCCAGGACAGGCACTCAAGAAGGGAAGGAACCTGGAGGCAGGAGCTGGTGCAGAGGCCATGGAGGAGTGCTGCTTCCTGGCTTGCTAACCCTGGCTTGCTCAGCCTGTTTCCTTATAGAACCCAGGATCACCAGCCTGGGATGACCCCACCCACAATGGACTGGACCCTCGCGTATCAATCACTAATTAAGAAAATGCCCTAGAGCTGGATCTTACGTAAGCATTTTCTCAGTAGCATTTCCCTCCTCTCAGATGACTGTAGATTGTGTCAAGTTGACATAGAACTACCCAGTACAGTGATTATGTTTTTCAGGAGGCAGGGGATCACCAGAGGAGGAGGCTGGCATATTATCTCAGTTGGCAATGTGCTTACCCTGTAAGCGTGAGGAAGGACCTGAGTTCAATGCCTAGAATCCCTTGAAGCAGAAACCATGGAGGAGCACTTCCTGCTGGCCTGCTTAGATTCACGATTCTCTGGCTTGCTTACATAGCCTGGGACCACCTGTACAGGGGATGGCGTCGCCCACCATCCTGGGCCCTGTTGCATCAATTAACACTCAAGACATTCTCTCTACTGACAATCGATCTGGGTAGTTCCTCAACTAAGACTCTCTTCTCAGATGACTGTGTCAGGTGGTTGTGCCAAGTTGACAGTTAAAACTAGCTAGGACACCCTGGGTATTTTCTAAAAATCTCATTTAGCAACTCAAAAAAAAAAAAACCAGCTAGTGTTTTTTTTTTTTGAGGGGGAGATGGGTAGGTAGACATGAGGAAATGTTGACCAACAGGTAGCAGGCTGCCCTTAGGTCTGAGAAATAAGGTCTCACACATATTTCATATTTATTTTATATAGTTTTAAAAGCTGAAAGAAAATGTAGGAAACACTTACACAGACGGCAGCTGTTGCTGCAGCTGCTCCGTAGCCTCTTTCAGGACTCTGGCAGCCACAGGTTTGCCCACGGTGCCCACCAATACATACATAGATGTATTTTTTTCTGGCTCAACCATGATTAAGAAGACACAGCCACATGTGCCTGATTTCTTAAAAGCCATAAAAAGGATTTGAAGGCAGAGCCGAGAATGGGAGTGGAGCGCACCGACTGAGCCCCACACCCATCTCCTCTCCGCTCTCTTCGCCTCGCTCTCGTGGTCTGTCCATCCCATCCATCATCCCGCCAGCCACCACTAAGAACACCTTCCACCATGGCCACCTCAGCAAGTTCCCACCTGAACAAAAGCATCAAGCAAATGTGCATGTCCCTGCCCCAGGGTGAGAAAGTCCAGGCCATATATATCTGGGTTGATGGGACCGGCGAAGGGCTGCGCTGCAAGACCCGCACCCTGGACTGCGAGCCCAAGTGTGTAGAATTACCCGAGTGGAATTCCGACGTCTCTAGTACCTTTCAGTCTGAGGGCTCCAACAGTGACATGTATCTCAGGCCGGTCGCCATGTTCTGGGACCCCTTTTGCAAAGAGCCCAACAAGTTGGTGTTCTTTGAAGTTTTCAAATATAACCGGAAGCCTGCAGAGTCCAATCTAAGACACAACTGTAAATGGATAATGGACATGTTGATCAATCAGCACCCCTGGTTTGGAATGGAACAGGATTATACTCTCATGGGAACAGATGGACACCCTTTTGGTTGGCCTTCCAATGGCTTCCCTGGGCCCCAAGATCCATACTACTGTGGTGTGGGAGCAGACAAAGCCTATGCCAGGGACATCGTGGAGGCTCACTACCGGGCCTGCTTGTATGCTGGAGTCAAGATTACAGGAACAAATGCCGAGGTCATGCCTGCCCAGTGGGAATTCCAAATAGGACCCCGTGAAGGAATCCGCATGGGAGATCATCTCTGGGTGACCCGTTTCATCTTGCATCGTGTGTGTGAAGACTTCGGGGTGATAGCAACCTTTGATCCCAAGCCCATTCCTGGGAACTGGAACGGTGCCGGCTGCCATACTAACTTTAGCACTAGGCCATGCGGGAGGAGAAAGGTCTGAAGTACATCGAGGAGCCCATTGAGAAACTAAGCAAGCGGCACCAGTACCACATTCGCACCTACGATCCCAAGGGGGGCCTGGACAATGCCCGGCGCCTGACTGGAATCCATGAAACCTCCAACATCAACGACTTTTCTGCTGGCGTTGCCAACCGCAGTGCCAGCATCCGCATTCCCTGGACTGTTGGCCAGAAGAGGGGCTACTTTGAAGACCGTCGCCCTTCTGCCAACTGTGACCCCTTGGCCGTGACAGAGGCCATTGTCCGCACTTGCGTTCTCAACGAGACTGGCGATGAGCCGTTCCAATACAAGAACTAAGTGGACTAGGCTTTGAGTGATCCTGAGCCCTTCCTAATCATCCCACCCCAACTCTTTCCTGTCCCAGCTCTGCCCCCACTGTAACTCAAAGGATGGAATATCAAGGTCTTTTTATTCCTCATGCCCAGTTAATCTTGCTTTCATTGGTCAGAATAGAGGGGTCAAATCCTTAATCTCTACACACCCATCCCTCATCTTTTTTTTTCTATCTAGCTTTTTAGTGGGGGAGGGGGAGGGGAAGGGAAGGTAACCACTGCTTCATCTCATCAGGAATGCATGTCCAGTAGGCATAGCTGTCACAGAGCGGGTATATTTGTGAGAGGAGGAATTTTTCTTCAGGATAGTTGAAAGCACGGGTCCACTGCTTGGGTTGACGATTCCCTGTTGGTGGAGAGCTGTTAGTTCTTCCGGTAAAACTGACTTTCTGTTCCCACTGGAAGTTAGGTGAGGAGCAGTTGGAGGGTGCTCCTTTGTACCCTGTTTCCCTTGCTTGGGGGAGTTTATGCCCTCCATGAAGACAGCTCAGTGTGTCGCCTGATGGACAGGACAGCCCTGCTGTAACAGAAGAAAAGGTTCTTAGTTCTTGGTCCTCCATTTATAACAAATAGCAGAGTAGTATTTTTATATTTAAATGTAAAAACAAAAAAAGTTATATATATGGATGTGTGGATATATGTGTCTTTCTAATTGAGAAAACCACCCTCATCCCTGGGTTTGCCAAGTTTAAGTGAAGAGCTTGGTTGGAAGGAAGGATCTCTTGAGCAGGGATGGGGATGAAGTACCAGCAGGGATGGGGAATGCTGCTTCTCTGTGTGGATTGCGTTTGGGGGTCTGGGTTACTCAGTCTAGGGGTTGTAACCCACCCGGCAATCGGTTACTCCAGGGTCTCGGAGGGGCGCTACCTGGAAGGGAATGAGCTAAGACAGAAGAAGAAGGCCAAGCAGATTTGTCAAAGCCTCCGTTTATTAGGGACGGGTTACAGTTTATATATGGTAAGGAATGGGGGGCAGGGTAACTGGATTCTTGCGCCTCGTGTTCCAGGTCACGTAGGCCAGGAGGTAGGCTAGGAAGTCAAGTGGCCACACCTGGTTCCCTGGATAGCTGGAATGTGAGGCGGGTTCCACTAAGAGATTGCTGCTAATTAGGTGAGGGGCATTCTGCAGACTCCCCAGGGTGATGGTTCCTGTAATGATTGTTAGAGGGGAAATGGCTCCTGACATCTCTGGGGCTCGGCTTCTTCATTACTACATAGGGTTTCCCTGCCCACTCTGCAGGAGCAGATGCTGGACAGGTAGCAGGTGGGATGCCAGTGCTTGCCACCACCTGACCTCATGCTTAGGCTAAGATGCATATATATCCACACACTAGTTAGAGGTATGAGTTGGCTGGTCAACTTGAACATTGTTACTGACGGGGGGTGGGGGGGGGGGGGGTGGGGATTATTTCTTGGTGGGACTGGCATGTCACTAAAGCAGGCCTTTTGATATATTAAATTTTGTAAAGCAAAACAAGTTCAGCTTCTAATCAACTCTGTAGGGTAGGGTTTCTAACTTTGCAGAACTGCCTGTTTGTGTCAGTGTCTCCTTCCAGTTTGCTATGGGAGAAACTGAGGACAGGCCTGGAGTTAAAACATTTGTCATGTTGTATCCTAGTGTCTTCTCTCCCAGCAGAATTTTCCTTCCCTCCTTGGGAATCCTATGGAGTTTTGTTTTTTCCTTTTATAATAAACATACCCCACCTCCACCCCCCCCAAAAGGATTTGAAGATGAAGATATTGCAGCCAGTGAGGGGGCTGGGAAGTGAATGGCAAAAAATATACCTCGAAAACCGGCTAGCCACAGGATACCCCCGTCCCCTCAGATTCTCAGAGAAAGCCAGTACCATTTTATCTCCAAAGCCCGAGAAACCAATGCAGTTTATGTATTTTTAGACTTGATGTACCTCCAAAAATTAATTTTGTCACATTATAAAAATATGAATACAGGAGCTGGAGAGATGGCTCAGTGGTTACGTGGCCGTTCTTCCAGAGGATCCAGGTTTGATGCCCAGCATCCACGGGGCAGCTCATCACCAACTCTAACTCCAGATCCAGGGGATCTGATGCACTCTTCTGACCCTTGTGGGCACCCATGTGGTGCATAGTCATACATGGCAGCAAAGCAGTCATACACATAAAATAAAAGTTAAAAATTAAAAAGAATACTTGATGTACTTCAAAATAATGTCAATATAGGCAATTCTGCTTTTCATTGCATCCAAACAGCATAATTTCATAAATTTTAGAACCATTAGTAGGTATGGTTAGTTATCTCAGAGGATAAAAGTGCTTGCCACTAAGTCTGGCAACCTGTAGCTCGGTCCCCAGGATCCACACAGTGAAAGGAGAGAACCAATTTTAAAATGTTGTCCTCTAACTTTTACATGTGTGGCATGACAAACACACACACACAAATAAATCAATAAAATGTATATGTAACTTTTAAGTTTATATTTTATGTATAAATGTTCTGCATATGCACCTGCATGTCAGAGGAGGGCAACAGATCCCACTAGGGATGGTTGTGAGCTACCATGTGGTTGCTGGAAATTGAACTCAGGACCTCTGGAAGAGCAGCCAGTGCTCTTAACCACTGAGCCATCTCCCCATACCCCTCTTTGTCTATGTAATTTTTAAAAGAAAAAATCCATTGATGTTAACACACTATGTTCTTTATTTTAATTATATATTTTATTTAACACAATTTACCTAAAATATTATCACTGTAGCATGTAATCAATATAAAATAGTGAGATATTTTGCATTATCTCTTACATTCTAAGTATTGAACTCTATTGTATATCTTATCTTATTGACTAAGTTTGGGACAGAGTTGAAGGGATCCCAGGTTAATGAATGTCTCCATATAATCAACAATGACCTTCAACTCTTGAAATTGCTGCCTCTGCCTCCTGACTCAGCATATTATCTGCAAAGACAAGACCATATGCTTACAAAAGAAGTCGTTTAAAGTGGAGAATCAGTATTTTTAATTTTAAAAATTTAAAATTCTAGAAATAGAAACAACAGCAAAACAAGCTATCCCTCCCCCCCACCACCACCAAAAAAAAAAAAAAGCCAACTTAAACAAATGCCAGCACTTTATACAGAGTGGCAAACTGTTTTGAACAAGCTGTAAATAAACAGCAGGCCAGGGTGCCCTGGAGAATCCAGGCTGAGAGCCTCGAGGCCAGCTGATGTCCAGACAAGTTGCCAAATGGGGCAGAGTGCAAATTTCTGTTGTGAGCAGCGAAAGCGGAGTGTGGCACCTCAGCCTTCTGACACAAGCGGCTGCTCTCCCTCCCCCCCCCTCTCCGTGTGTGTGTGTGTGTGTGTGTGTGTGTGTGTGTGTGTGTGTGCCACACTCTACGAGACTCCAGGAAAGGCAGAATGAAGCACTAAAGTCCCAACACTGGATTGAGCACAAAATCCTACCTGCCCGGAAGCCTCTTGAGCACATGCTGTATAGCCTGTTCCTGCTGGAGAACTGAAGGCCTGGGAAGGGAAGGCACCCTATGCAGGTGCAAAATGCCGAAGAGTGGGGGAGGAGATGGGCCGAGAGTCAGAGGCTCAGGGACATTCCAGAGATCTGCCTTGGGTCCAGGGCTGAAGTTCTCACGCCAAGCACCATGTTGCTTAGACGCCTTAGCGTGCCGAAGAGTCTTTTCTTGTTTATTTTTTTTTTCCTAACATCAGGCCTTCGTTAATACCTTTGCTGCTAAATTAGAAGGCATTCATAAAACACGTGTTCATTTTATGAACTTCTAAAAAGCCAGGTTGCCAACTTTAAAAATATATACTTTTTAAATACTCCCTAGGGCCAGTGAGGTCGCTCAGTGGATAAAGGCACCTGCTGCCAAGCCTGGTGACCCGACTTTCATCCCTGTAATCCACACAGTGGTAGGAGAGAGCTGAACTTTTGTAAACTGTCCTCTCTTCTCCACATACACGCTGTTGGACATCCCCCACTAGCCCCCCTCCCCCCAAACACACGTTTCCTGAAAACTTGGCGAGGCAAGAGACTAAAGCCAGCTCCATACTCAGATGCTGTGCTAGGGGAGGTGGGTTAGATTGAGTGATCTGAATCTACACTCCAGCTCCAGATAATCCTCTTGGGGGTAGGTGGGATCAAACCAGCACGCCATATGCGGTACGTGCCGCTGTCCGCTCAGTTTCATTTAGGGAGTCGCCACCCAAGATGCAAAGACTGTAGCGGAGGGAAGAGAAAAAGAAGGTATTGCCAGCGGTGATTACATTTTTTGTAGCGAAGGTTGAAAACAAGTCTCTTCCAACCGGCGAGACAGTGGTTCACGGCTTGTGAAAGGGCTTCAACAGTCCACCCAGCCTTCTCCTGAGGCTCGTTTCTTTCACCTCGGGATTTTAAAGTTGTGGGCGAACGTCAAGTCAGACTCGGGCCTCTTGAGAAACAACAGATTTCTGTTAAGAGGTTGGGTCAACGATCAAGGACCGTCCACTAACGAGAGAACATAGAAAACGACCAGACTTCCTATGCCTCCTGTCTACACAGCCAGAGATTTAATCCCATCCCAGAGGAGCAATCCTCCGAGTGGATTCCTGCTCCCTGCCAACTAGTGACGTCAACGCTCCGGAAACGCTGATTGGCCCAATTACTTGGCGCGCTCCTGGAGGAGCGCTGAGGAGAGCCACGGCACGACAGTGGCGACCGGCTCCTCCCTGGCGTAGCGAGCGCTCTTGGACGCCCAGTGGTTGCTACGCAACGGGAAACATTTCCTCCTGGGACTCAGCTTTCTGCCCCAGGACCACTTGCGTCGGCCTCTGAAGACCCCTCAGGAACGGCTGCAGTTGAGTCCAAGAACGCTGGGTGAGTCCAGTGGAGCCCTGGGTGGAGCCAGACACCCAGCATCGCCTCCCCAGCGATGGAAAATCTCAGAGAGGATGAATTCGGTGGTAGCTTACTACCCCCGGGGACTGGAAAGTGAGGACTAGAGATGTCAGGCTTACCCTGGACCTTACACTGACCAACCTAGACTTATCCTGACCAATAGGACAGTTCCTAGACACCAGATATAAAATACACGCGGAAAAATTAAATATGACCCGGCATCCCACAGCATCATTATGTATTGAAATGATAGTTTGAATGCTAGGTAAAGCACACCATTAAGATCGAGACCTCTCGTTTTTAATGGGGTTACTTGAGAAGTTAAAATTACATAAGGGACTTTTGATTCTTATTGTCACTGAGCTAGATTAAAACTTAGGTATGTCAACACCTGGTTCAAGACGTTTTTGTACTACATGATGTGTGTGTGTGTATACAATTATGTGTGTACCCTTGCATATGCACATGGGAGGCTAAGAGATTGACATTGGCCTATCTTCCCCAACTGCTTCTCCACTCTGTTTTTGTGTTTTATTTTATTTATTTAGGTTTTTTTTTTTCAAGATAGGGTTTCTCTGTATAACCTTGGCTGACGGGAATTTGCTCTGTAGACCAGGCTGGCTCGAACTCACAGAGATCCATCTGCTTCTGCCTCCCAAGTGCTGGGATTAAAGGTGTGCGCCACCAGCACCACCAGCTCCCACACTGTATTTTGAGACCATGTCTCTCACTGAATCTGGGATTCACCTGTCTGCCACTACTCCAAAATGCTAGGGTTGCATGCAGCACTTCTTTTCATGCGAGTGCTAGAGACCTAAACTCCAGTCCTCAGGCTTGTTGTCCTGTTTGGCTTTTTATCAACTTGATTGACACAAGCTAGAACCATTTGGAAAGGACTCTCAATCGAGAAAATACCACCATAAGGCTGGCCTATAATAGGCTTGTCTGCCCAGCGTTTTCTTGGTTAATGACTGATGTGTGAGGGTCCAGTCCACTGCAGGCTGTGCAACCCCTAAATACAGGTGGTCCTGGGTTGTATAAGAAAGCAGGCTGAGTAAGCCGCGAGGAGCAAGTCAGCAAGCAGTGTTCCTCCGTGGTGTCTGCTTCAATTCCTGCCTTGAGTTCCTGTTCTCATTTCCCTTCAAGA
>NW_026068207.1:104742-186111 GCF_014885135.2 Alexandromys fortis
TTTACTATGGAGTGTAATGATATTTCATTTGTATTTTAATAAATAAAGCTTGCCTGAAGATCAGAGAGTAAAATAGCCCCATTGGTCAGCCTTACAGACCAGGCAGTGGTAACACACACCTTTAATCCCAGTAGTCACTAGTTTGCCATAGAAACCCGATGGTGAACGCCTTTAATCCCAGCCCTAGAGAGGAATGTAAAATGGGAAAAGACGGCTCACTGACACAGTCTCATTCTGAGATTCCTGGAGGCAGGATAGCCATTTCAGACTGAGATAGAGGTAAGAGCCAGTGGCTGGCTGTTTTGCTTTTTGATCCCTAGGCAGGCTTTTTTTTAAATTGAAATACAAATGAAATATCACTACAAATAGAGCACAAAGCAAAGGCCACTTGCCTCGGCCTCCTGAGTGTTGTTATTATAGACATCTGCCACCACACCCAGATGAAGGTTCTTTTCCAACAGACTGATGCATACTGTTGCCTAGATGCACCATAGTAAACACCCATTAACTGGTTTCCAATGGAAGGGAATTTAGGTGGTTTCTTATTTTGTGATTTATTACTTTCCTATGATGTAAAATGCTCCTTTGTACATATACAGATATAAAGATGGATTCCTAGCAGTGGTATTTTATAAGTCATGTCACACACACACACACACACACACACACACACACACACACACAGTGTTCTTCAGATGGGCTCTAACTATGTAGCCCTGGCTGATGTGGAATTTGCCATGCATACTAGGCTGGCCTTGATCTTACAGTCATTCGCTTGCTTCTGCCTTCAATATAAACACTTTTAACTTTGAACAGTGCTTTGAATTGCCCGCCAGAAAAACTTCTCTGCCTTTTAATGGAGGTGAGGGTGTGCACACCCACCCATTTGCATACTGGATGCTATTTTTGTTAGACAAACAGATTTACAATAGTATTATGTTGATGTAATTTATATCGCATTTAATTAATGCTTTCTATTAAAATAAGTGTTACATTTTTATTTAGCTATTTTATATATCTATAAATGCTTCCATGTCATATTTCTCACAATTCACATTTGGCTCTTTTTATTCTTTAATTTTGTTCTGGTGGTTTAGCAGTTTTTCTATAATAAGCTCCTATCATTCTTTTGTTAAACTGATTGTGGAGTGTTTTGATTTTGATCCTTATTTTTAAAGAAGCCCTGTTGGAGGTCTGGAGAGATGACTCAACTGCTAAAAGCACTTGCTCCTCTTCTGAAGGACCTGAGTTTGATTCCTATCACAACCACCTGTAACTCCAGCTCCAGGGATCTCACAAACCCCCTCTGGCTGTTATGGGAACCCACACACATGTAGCACACATACACACACACACACACTCAGACACATACACATAATAAAACTTAAAAAATTCTGTTTATTGCAAGTAATATCCTTTTAAATTCTCATATTTAATTTTCAGCTTTTGTTTTCAAGCCATATAATGAATATTATTAATTCTAATATTCCTGATTTTATTTCCTAGTAACTAAATCAATTTGTAACTGGAGGTTTCTCTGTCTAGCTATTCAGCCTAGTCTATTAGGCAAGTCCCAAGCTAATGAGAGTCCTGTCTCCAAAAATGAGGTGGATAGCACCTGAGGAATAACATCCACAGTTCTCCTCTGCCTCCATAAACATATAAACATACACATGGACTTGAACATGTATGTATACACACAACACAACACAAACAAAACCCTGTGTGCTTTCTGTGTTCTGCTCATTTTTCCTGCATTGAATCTACTCTGAAGTTGCTCCCCACTTGGGACTTTGTCTTAGTATAGATCTTGGAAAGCTTATTAGCGTCACACTCCTCTGACATCTTCAGTCTGCCTCTAACACCTAGAGACTGGAATTTGAAGGATTCACACCTAGTTTCCACAGCTAATCTCATGGTAAACTTATTATTGATGAGGCTGTGTAGTGGTTTGGATAAGGACGGCACCCACTGACTCCTATATTTGAATACTTAGTCACCAGGGAATGGCACTATTTGAAAGGATTATAAGGATTAGGAGGCAAGGTATTGTTGGAGTAGAGGCAGCCTTGTTGGAGAGAGTGTCACTGGGGGTGGGCTTTGAGGTTTCAAAAGCCCATGCCAAGCCAGGCTTTCTCTCTTTCTGCCTGTGAATAGGATATAGCTCTCGACTACTTCTCCAGCATCATCCCTACCATGCCTGCTACTGTGGTCCCCTGATGATAGTAGTGGACTAATCCTCTGAAACTGTCAGAAAGCCCCAACTAAGAGTTTGTGTGTGTTGCAAGGAGCCATTTGTTTGTTCCGCCGCCCAGAACCAAAATAACCATACAGAAACTGTATCCATTAAATCACTGCTTGGCCCATTAGCTCTAACTTCTTATTGACTAACTCTTACATCTTAGTTTAACCCATTTCCATTAATCTGTGCATCACCACGAGGTCATGGCCTACCAGCAAAGTTTCAGCACATCTATCTCCAGTGGCGGCGGCTCCATGGTATCCCCTGACTCTGCCCTTTTTCCCAGCATTCAGTCCAGTCCTCCTTGCCTACCTAAGTTCTGCCCTATTAACAGGCCAAGGCAGTTAATAGGATCACTCACAGCAATAGAACAGTGACAAAGACAGGTTGTGTATAGCTTTGGGAATTGTATTCAGAAAAACTTGCACAGTAGATAAAAATCTTAAAGCACACTTCTACCAGGTACACATCTTCTCATTTTCCCCCTTACATAGAAGAAAAAGATGCAACAGTATTTTGAATATAATTATTTACAGTTTCATAATTCTAACCCAAAACAGAAATTTTTGAGAAACTATTATAATTTTTCTTTCAGTTGCTGTGATAAACACTAAACAACCTGGAGAACAAAAGGTTTATTTCCACTCACAAGTAGCAGTCCACCATCCCGGAAAGCCACACAGGAGATCGGGGTGGGAACGGAAGAAGGAATGTTTGCTCCCCACAGTTTGTTCAGCCCTTTCTTATACCTCCTAGGTCAACCTGTTCCACTGTGGTCTAGGTCCTACCATGACAATCATTAGTCAAGAAAATGCCCCATAGACATGCCCACAGGCCTTCTGATGGAGGCAATTCCTCAAAGGAGTTCTCTCTTCCAAGGAGACTCTGGTTTGTGTCAACTTGACAAAGACCAATCATGATAGAGAGACTGACCTCCTTTCTAATGAGTGTCTGCTGGGTATCTTTGGGCATCCTTGTGTTTTCTAGAGCCTTGGTCCTGTTTCAGTCACCACACAGACTTTTGTGTTTGCTTTTAGCTACCAACAGTTGAGAGGTAGTGTAAAATGGTCACAGTTAACTAGGGGTATGTGATTCACCATTCTGAACTTTTCTTAATCTTAATTCTAGAAGTGTTTGTTGACACCAAGCATCAGAGTCTTGTTTGAACAGCAGATCCAAAACAGGATACAGGAGTACTGTGGCTTGGCATAGGAACTTAGAGCAAAGGGGATCAATTTCCAACAGGGCAAGGTTCAACAGCAGTGAAGAATGACATCTGCAAAGATGTTGACAAGATTTCCCCATCTCTTACTCCCCAAAGCCAGTGCTGAAAGTCTACCAAGATCATATGCAGCCAGAATACACCTATGAACAGAATCGACAACAACTAATAAGATCTGGAATCCTTAAGCCCTCACCGAGCATGATGGACAGGTCTTCACTTACCATCCAGGAGTCTCCAGAGGCCGTGAAGAGGAAGCAGGTAAGAGATGCCAAACGCTTAAGCGATCTTGAAAAGTGGCACGTGTGTGGTGTTGCTCACTCACTTTTAATCCCTAAGGATATAGATAAGGTTGTCCATATTGGGAATATAGAATGTTTCTGAAGAAAATGAGCACAGGATGGAAAAACCATGGAGAGATTTTTATTGTCTTTATTGTCTTCTGACATTTTCTTGCATGTTAATGGTGTCCCAAATGTTGTATATAATTATTTGTAATTTGTAATAGTTTTTATATCAAAAGTGGGAAACTTGGAAAACTCTAAAGAGGGGCAATAAAAGGTGGTGCACACCATTAACCCCAGCACTTGGGAGGCAGAGGCAGGTGAATCTCTGTGAGTTTGAGGCCAGCTAGACTACATAGTGACTTCAAAAGATAGAGACAAAGACAGAACCAAAAGATATCTTAAAGTCAGTGGAAACTATAAAGCTGATTTACTGCCATACAGTTCTCTTGGGTATGGATTTAAGAAAGGCTTGTCGGAGGATAACTTTTAAGTCAGTGGTTCCCAACCTTCCTAATGCCGAGACCCTTTAATACAGTTCCTCATGCTATGGTGACCGCCAACCATAAAATTTCCTTTATTACTACTACTTTCCTTTATAACTAGCTACTTTATAACTGTAATTTTGCTACTGTTATAGATCATAGTGTAAATATCTGTCTTTTGCGATGGTCTCAGGCGACCCCTGTGAAAGGGTTGTTTGGCCCCCAAAGGGGTCACAACAACTGCTGTATGAGTGATTGTAGATAACTAAAAGAGATACAGGCGAGAGAAAGCGTGCTCCTTCTCAAGAGACAATGTAAGCAGAGCCAGGAAACCGTTTGCCTTTATTACAAACTGTTCATTTGGCATAAAATGGGCCTCACAACCTGAGAGTTAAGAAGAAAAGAGAAGTCATGTGGCCATCTTGCATGGAAGGAATGATAGCTTTTGAGCAATGCACAGTCGCTAGATGTAATTGAAGGGATTGGAATTGAAATGTGGAAGAAAAGGAGATGCCAGGAGAAAGAGAATGATATTTTTTCAGAATATGGATCTCCCAGAAAGCTGTTGAAATTCTGCATTGGGGTTTGAGCTCGGCCTTCCGGCTCAATGCGACCCAGCTACTAGTCAGTTCCAGGACTCCTGAGAGCAGGTTAGAGACGCAGAATCCCAGGCTCCATCCCAGCAGGACTGAATCAGAACCTGCCTCTGAAACAAGCCCACTCCCCATCCCCCATCCACATGTACATTTACATCTGAGAAGCCCTGGTCCACGAAACAGGCGAGTATTCATTAATAAAATAAATGCTTCCCAAGAGCTGTAGCAGAAATAGTTTCCAGGACTCACCATGACTGTCCCCGAGCTCCACAAGGAAGTTAAATTCATGACAGGTCATGATGGCAGCTGTGGAAGACTGCATTCTTCAAAGAGCATCAAGGTTGTCACTAAGTGCTAAGGCTGGGGGGATTCAGACACAACACAGCTGAGGGGGCGGGGCGTGAGCTCGCAGAGGCTCCAGAGAGCCAGCAGCACACGGGAAGACAGATGTGTGTACAGGAGAGAAGGCAGCAGCGGGGCTTTTGTGCGGCAGAGGGGTGGTGTGGCTGAGAAGCCACGCTTCAAGCACCGTTTGAGAGTTTTCCACTGGAGAATGTTCCCCTCTCAGAGGATTTTCTGCCTTTTTCTTTTTCCCTTTGGCAGAAACTCGAGTTTAATACAGTTGTCTTTGTTTAGCTCCAGCGCTCCTCTGCTGAAATGTTCGCTCCTTCCCCTTCTAAAGTGCCACGCACGGGTATTGGGAGAAGAGGGCTCTTCGCAAAGAGGTCTTCGACTTACCCTAAGTACATCTTCCACGACCGAGAGGAAGTCGTCAAAGCCAACATTAGAGACCCTTTGCAGATCATCAAGATCATCCATGAGAACGAGCATCTCGGATTCCTGTACATGATTTCGGCAGTGCCCAAGTCTTCCATTGAATACGATACATATAATCTAAAGTGAGTTCCCTTTTTTTTTGAAGCAATTCATTTAGTGTAACAAATCACAAATAAGATTGCAAATATTATCCATAATTGATTTGGTACTGGTGATAACTATGATCAAAAATAATGTTGATTGTCTCCCAAGGGTAAGAGAAACCTCATGCAGTAATTTTATTTGTATTTTCCATTATCTTTCCTTTTTCTAGATATAAAAATTATCTATTTTACAGGACAATAAACTACTGTGTTTCTCATATATTTATGTAGCATTAACTTAACATAATGTTACAGCATTATTTTGACCAATATGTAAACATTTTGGTCTTTTTATTATTGAGGAAAATATCAAACTATAAACAGTAGATGATACATGATTTATTTTACATATAACCTTGGGTTTTCTTAAATTTTGTTTTGTTTTATGTGTGTATTTGTCTGCATGTAAGTACATGTACCACATGAATGCAGTGCCCTTGGAGGCCAGAAGAGGGCATCAGATACCCTGGAACTGGAGTTACAGACTATTGAGTTGCTATGTGGATCCTGGGAACCCAACAGAGGTCCTTTGCAAGTGCTTTTGGTTTCTTTCTTTCTTTCTTTCTTTCTTTCTTTCTTTCTTTCTTCCTTCCTTCCTTCCTTCCTTCCTTCCTTCCTTCCTTCCTTCCTTCCTTCCCTTCTTCTTCTTCTTCTTCTTCTTCTTCTTCTTCTTCTTCTTCTTCTTCTTCTTCTTCTTCTTCTTCTTCTTCTTCTTCTTTTCGAGACAGTGTTTCTCTGTAGCTTTGGAGCCTATCCTGGAATTGGCTTTCCTTTACCAGGCTGGCCTCAAACTCACAGAGATCTGCCTGTCTCTGCCTCCCAAATGCTGTGCAAGTACTTTTAATTGATAGGCTGCCTCTCCAAGATCACATCAGCTTTTCTTTATAGAGTGGAAATAAGGGTTTCAAGGAATAAAGGATATTATCAAAGAGACACACACTCTCTCCATTGATACTGAGCATACATGCTGTTGCTATAATTTGAAGTATCATGGGGCTGTTGATGATTTGGAGTTATTAAGCAGTAAAGGTCCGAGGCATACATGGTAGATGTTCCACCTACTTCACAAGATCACACTGTCTGTCTCCATCACTCCATCAGCTTGAAAGATACTGTCAAGTCTTCCCTTCACGGGGATAACAGCTTGGTTGTGACCCCAGTTTCTCAAGCTACTGTCCTCATCGTTGGCTCACTTGTTTTTCTTATTGAAGACTCTCCTTTAAACTATAGTGATCTGTATGTCAGATTACACTGAAAACAACTGTTCTGGTGAGAGGAGACACTATTTTCATGAAAATGTAAACTAATAGACTTGTTTGTTGTGAATCCCAAAAGTTCTACTAATAGATAGATTCGGGTTGCCATGCATTATTCTTCAGCCCTTATCAACACTCTCTGTCGTACATTTTTCCTGCCATCTCTTCCTCGGCTAAGCAGGAGAAGTGACATGTTTCCAGCTAAGCCTTCAACCACATTTATACTCAGCATCTTGTGCAGACGCGAGAAGTTGGCTTGTTTGTTTTTAGCTTTAGCTTCTGCAAAGGGACAAGAGTAGGGCTTTTCAATAAAGAAAAAAGAAGAAACAAAAAAAAAAAAAAGAAAAATCACTTTCATATTTTTCACTCCAATTTGATAAAGATGGCATTTTACTTTTTAATAAGGCCTTTTATTGCTTATGAATCTGAATTATAAATGTATATTAGAGTTTTTAATTTGATTTATATGTATTCTGCATCATTCCATTGGTGTGGTTGCTTTACCTTCAGTGACTCAGTAGTTCACTTATATGAATCTATAATCTATGTTGGCCTCTTTAATGTTGTATTTCTAGGTTCTAGACTAGTATCCTAAACAAAACCAAGCAAGCTTAAATAAGAAAGTTTACCTTAGATATGTGCTGATGATGTCAATTACAACTTTATTGTTTGTTTATTTGTTTAAAGATTGAACAATATAGAGGTGCTGTACACTTGCAAAAAAAAAAAAAAAAGAGTAGGGCTTTTCTCTAGCTTCCCTAGTGGGAACTGGGATAGCTATATAAAGTGAGAAAAGATCGTTTTTAAAATAATTAATTAATTAAAATTAAAAAGAAGAATTTTGTCAGCAATCAGAAAATATTTACAAATGATGCAGCTTTGCAGATTTAGGTAGGAATGGTTCTTGGTTCTGAAGCTGGATGTAACTGACATTTCCATATCCAAATGAACTGAGGAAAATTCCAATAGCTGCTGGGAATTATATTAACACATGCAAACTAGGAGAAGAAAATCAAAATTTTGATTTCCCGCTCTGGGAAAGGATGATTTAACAGAGTTCTGGGCTTATTTTCATTTGAGGTGTGGATCTGAACTAATTACTTCTGTATTTGAGAGACAGCTTCACCAATGTTTCCAAAACACACAGCATGACCAGATTTTAGGACAAGTATCCTACCACAAGAATTTCAACACTGAATGTGTTACAGAAAGAGACATCATTTAGAGTTAAAGAGTAAAAAACAATGGTGCCTTTGATAGCTAATTGCAAGAGGACCAGGCATCCAAATGCTGGGGATTTCTAGCCATCTGGCACAGGGCAATAAAGCATCCTCCACCGCTTGCTGCCTCCTTTTATGTTACTCTCTCAACAGAGGTGGCTGCGAAGACCTTCAACAGATCCTTCACCGAGTCTTAATTCGAAATTCAGGGAAGTGCTTCAGAAAGGGTTATGGACATCTTCACAGTTACTTATGAACTACATTGTACATGAGACTTTTATCAAACTCAAGATTGACTGTGTCCTCTGCATTCTGCATTTTTTTAATTGTATGGTATAAAGAATCATCACTAGCGTCTTTACATGGCCTGCAGTCACCAAAGTTCCGTCACTGTATGAGTATTTTATATCGAATGTGGGGAGTGTTCTAGAATTACAGAACATTTTTATACTGCATGAGAACATGACCTTTGTTTAAAAGTCACAGCTTCCTTCCCCTGGTTAAGAGTAAAGTTATCTGATTGGTAAATTATTTCTTCTTGGGGATAAGCTGAAAACAAATTATGAATAGATAGTGGAGAGCCATCACCCTGGGATCTCACAGCACAGCGTCCTGAGATGTTGGAGAGCCATCACTCTCTGGGATCCCACAGCACAGAGTCCTGGGATGGTGGAGAGTCATCACTCTGGGATCCCACAGTGTCCTGGGATGATGGAGAGTCATCACTCTGGGATCCCACAGCGCCTGGGATGGCGGAGAGCCATCACTCTGGGATCCCCACAGTGCAGCATCTTGGGACCTGGATTTGGAAAAGGACTTTTCATCAATGGACAAGACATCCTAAGGAAATAAGATTACAGAACATTGCACACACCATCTACATTTTTATGGACTTTGTTTGACCTGGCTGTCCCTTTCTGTCTACTGACTGGATTCGGTTGGATCCTTGTAAGAAGAGTCTCAGGGCAGAGGCGATAGTTCAGTCAGTAAAGTACTTACTTTTCAGTCATGAGAATTTGAGTTCAATCCCCAGCACCCTTAATTCCAGCACTTGGGAAGTAGAAGCAGGCGGTGGATCTCTGAGTTCAAAGCCTGCCTTGTCTACAGAGCAAGTTCCAGGACAGCCAAGGTTGTACAGCCTAACCGTTTGTGTCTTAAGTTATTTACCTTCAACCACTACAGCCATGACACAGATGTCCAAGGCTACTCTAAAGGGGCTTAGACTCCTGATTCAGAATGTAGAACCAAGAACAGAACTTACGTGTGGAAAAAGTTGGTTTTCCTCAAGCTACTGTCTACTCTTTAATGCTTATAATGATTTTTTCTGTCTTTAATTATGTGCGTTGGGGGTTGGGGATATGTACACATGAGTGTAGGACCTGTGGAAGCCAGGAAAGGGCAATAGGTCCCCTGGAGCTGGAGTAACGTGTGGCTGTGAGCGTCTGACATGGTGTTGGGAATTGAACTCTAGTCTTCTGCAAGACCAGCTATCAGTCTTAACCACTGAGCCCCCACTCTAGCAGAAATGATTTGAGCTTTGGCTTTTGTGTTTAATCACTGTCTTGTGATTTTAGGTTTTCCACAACTATGACTGTTACTCTCCTAAATTCCTGAACATATTTTGACAAGTTGTTATGGCATATTTCACACTTGTTTAATTTCATTTAAGTGGCACATATTTTGTCACTTTAGCCAAATCAGAAAATACCTTTGTACTTTAAATTTCTTATTAAAGAATTTTAAATCAAAGATTTTTTTTTAGAATCCACCTTTTTTTTTTCCTTTTAATTTATCCTGTTCTTGAATTTCTTCTTGGTCTAGTTTCTTTTTTATGTGAAGCTGAAGCATGCCCTTGATGAAAAGTGCAGATGAAAAAAGGTATCTTTAACTAAATGGTTTTTTGACAATAATCTGTGATGAATTAGACATTATTTAGTTTAATTTGAATCTTAATTAAATGCTTCATAATTCATGTTTTTTTTATCTTTCTTACAATTCTGTCAGTACTAAATAGTTTAAGGGTCTTTCGTGCTACTGATATTGAATAATCTCTAATGAGTTAATAATCAATATAAACTTAATTAAAGCAGCTTGCATAAAAGACTATTGAGTTTAAAATATCTATAGTGGAGCCAGGCTTAGTGGTGCACACCTTTAATCCCAGCACTTGAGAGACAGAGGTAGGAGGATCTCTGTGAGTTCAAGGCCATCTTGGTCTACAGAGTGAGTTTCAGGACAGCCAAGACTATATATAAGATCCTGTCTCAAGAAAAATGATGTCTGTAGTGAGGGTGGCAGATGACTCAGTGGGTAAAGATACTTGCAGTCAAGCCTGAGAATCTGAGTTCCGTCCTTAGAACCCACATAGAGGAAGGAGAAAACTTCCCACAAGCTGTCTTCTGATCACCATACACCTGCAAAATATGTACATAAATGTAATAAAAATGTCTATAGTGGGTTTCTTTGTTGAAAAGATCTCATAAGTGTAATGATTAAATGTATTGCTAATGTGGACTCTCTCTAATGAATGATCCAGTGTTTAAACCTAGCTCTTCTCTCGTCTTTTGAGATGTTTCTTTAACTCGAAAGTTTATTAGTATTTGGTTCAACTCTAAATGGTATTCACCTTTAATGCGTTTATCTTTCTACAACAAAAAGCACTTCCATTGCTTATTCTTGTGCTGAATACTTTATCCATTTGTCCCAATTGGTGTTTGTCCACAGGGTCGTAAGTTATGAGAACATCAATAAAAGTGACTACTACACAATTAGCAAAAAAGCAGTGACCCACGTTTACAATGATGACATCGAGTACATCGAGATCGAGCGATGGGAGCAGGAGTATCTGTACCACAGAGAACTCACCAAGATCCCCATATTCTCGCTCTTCCGGAAATGGAAGGCTTTCAGCGTTTGGAGGAAGAATGTCCGCTCCAAAAAAATCACCGGCTGTCGGAAAGCACTACAAAAAAATCTGTTCATTGTTAATCCTGTATGTATTTCTTAATCATGTTTTTTAAAAAAAACATTGCAGGGCAAGAAAGTGTGACTTGGTCACAGGCACGGGTATACAAACACCTGACGCAGACTATTTCATCTTGGTAAAAGTACTCAGCGTCCTTGTCCTGTCACACCTAGCAATCCAGTCATCCGGGTTCCTGCCCCTTGACTAGGGCAGTAAGTAAGACTAGTAAGTAAGGCAGAAGAGAGACACAGGTCTCCTTCGATTAGGGGCAGCCTAGAAATCTTAGGATGTTAATTTTCTCTGAGAGGGGAGGCTATGTGCTCCCCAGCCCCATTTATGGAGAATTATGTTTGGGTGTTGTACAGGCAACCACCTCCTCTGTCTCACCTTACACCAGTCACCTTCTCTGGTCAGCAGCTACAGCTTGCTGTTCTTGAAGAACAATCTGATTGATTTTTGTGGTCATGTCATGTAATGTCACTCGTACAACAGAGAAGGTCGCGAGAACTAAGATAAATATAGATCAATAATAATTAAAATTAACCAAGCAAAGCAAGAGTGTAGGATGTGTCATCTCAGGTCATCCATCCCAAAGAGCATGCTGAACTATGCAAGGATATCCCATTCCTGCACAGCATTGCCCTCAAACTCTGCATCTTTAGCTTCATTAGCCGCTTGAACTCCATGACCATGCTTTGCATACTGCATAGATCATACATCTTTTTAGTCATTATGCAAAACTCTTCCTGGATTTGTCTTTTAAATGACCTTTCTCAGTCCCCATGTCCCCTTCTCTTATGTGCTGAGAATTGTCACTTTGCCAGTGGTGTCTTGGTTGTGATAGTACCTCCCCTTAAATTTCTTCTTAGAATGCTAGAAAGTTCTCATCTTTCTAAAGCAAAGTGTTACCTAGGAATGTCCCTACTGTCATGGTTCAGTACCCATTAGCTGCTAACGAACTCTCCAGAAACGAAGTGACTTCAATGGCTGAATCTTCTAGACCAGGCTAAAAGAAGAAGCATGGAATTTAAAATTTTTATGTAAGAATTGTTTTATGTAAGAATTTTTATGTAAGAATTAATTGTGTATAGGTGTGCTGGCCTGCATACCTGTCTTTGTACTGTGTGTGTGCAGGGCTTGTGAAAGCCAAGAGAGTGTGTTGGATGCCCTGGGGATGGAGTTACAGACAGTAGTGAGTTGTCATGTGGGTGCTGGGAACAAAACCTAGGTTCTTTGGGAGAACAGCTGGCGCTCTTAACCGCTGAGCAATCTCTCCAGCCCCTGCTTTTAAAACGTCATTGCATTTTACTTATTCTCTCTCTCTCTCTCTCTCTCTCTCTCTCTCTCTCTCTCTCTCTCTCTCTCTCTGTGTGTGTGTGTGTGTGTGTGTATGTGTGTGTCCATCCACCTGACTGCCATGGTGTGTGTGTGGAGGTCATAGGACAACATATGGGGGTTGGCTCTCTCCTTCAACCTGGTGTGTCCCTAGGATTGAACTGAGGTCCTCTGCTTGGTGGCAGATATCTTTACTTGCTGAACCATCTTGCTGGCCCTGAAATTTTTATTTCACGAAAACAGCCAATCTCGTAAGCACCTGTGCCTGGGTTTTCCTTAACCACTTCATTGATACATAATTTCCATACTTGCCGTGTATTTACCCACCCCAGTCTATTAGTGTGTTCACAGGATGGACTGGCCATTGCCACAGTCGATTTGGGCACATAACCATCACCCTAAAAAAAGGCTACATTGGCCATGGTTAGCAATTCTCAATTTCTCTCCAATTTCTTGTTCCTCCCTAACACCTACTTCCTATCTCTATAACTTTGCCTATTCTGTACACTTATGAAATCATACAATATGATTGACATTTTTCACTTAATGTACTCTCTACAAAATGTATCTGTGTTATGAAATACCATTTCTTTCCACTGGCTAAACATATTTCTTTGTGTGGTTATACCTACCTTATTTATTTATGTCTCGATAGATATTTGAATTGTTTCTACTTTCTGGCAATTACAAGCAATACTTTTACAAATAAATGTAATTACAAATAAATATCCACGCATAATTTTTTCTAAGCGTATTATCAATTGTCTAAATATTTTTGAACGTAAGTACTTATGTGTACTTTTTTTTCTCCTGGACACATTATTAGGATGAAAGAGCTGAGTCAGTTGTGACTTTCTTTATCCTTTTCCGATGCATCTTGTTAGCCATGGTAAATTTAGAGTAAAATTTAGTCTTGTTATATGTCAGTATAGTAAGTGGTCCTTTTGTGATCGTTGTGCCTGGACACTGTAAAGTCTTTTAGTAGCCATTAGCTAGAGCCAATGAAATTTAAGATGTGTAGCTTTTTGCTACTTGCCTTCAATCTTATTCCTTTACTAGCTAAAAGGCACACATCCTTCTCCAAGTAAAAAGGAGAGAACTGGGCAAACTAAATATGATAACTTGAGTAATTCTTTTACAAAAATTATTCTGGAAAGTTCCTACTTGGTGTGTGATATTTTTACAATACAGGACTTTAAAAATTAAATAATGATTAATTCTTCTTTTCTTCCAGTATCTGCGACCAGCTCTTCTTAAGATTAATGAGATGTGCTACCAACTGAGTTTTATGGGACTTTGTTATATTGAAAAATTCCACACCTACACCCTGCAGGAGTTCAAGGCTGCGCAAATTGTGCGACTACAGGAGGTAATAGACGCTGTCGGTCAAGTTTCGGGCTCCTTTCTTCTTAGGACCCTGATTTTGCCTTGACTAATTATACTCAATCATGAATGTTTAGGTCACAGAGCACCTCGATGATTTCCGAAATGAGGCGAAAGATGTGGTCAGGAGGTCGTGCCGCTTCGCCTTACGTGCTGCGGGATTTATTCCTGATGACTGTGTGTTCGAGCCCTGTGAGGGTACGAAGGCTAAGAACCAACTGGGAGAGTCCAGAGGGGCAGCTGTCTAGAATACTATCCCTTCTGTAATCTCACTTCCCTTTGAGTTAAACAGCTGTTCTCTTTTCATTTGTTCCAAACTCGTGCGTGTATGCATAAGTTGTAAGCATAAATTCTATCTTTTTGTCGGGGATTCAGAGTTGTTTCACAAATCAAAGGAGTTTGTTGTTTTGTGTTTTCATTTTTTTCTTTTAATCAATATTGAAAGGTGGAATATTTATAGAAGCTTTGTCCCTTGTATTGCCCTTAGATTACTTTAAGATAAATATAGCAAGTTTTGTTGAAGCTCCATTTGATTTGCCAACTTATGGAGAATCTGAAAAGATGACCTACACAGAACAGGCCAGCAAAAGGCATCACTGCACGAGGCTCACATGGTGAGAGCATCTTCTTCCTTTCAGGATTGGAACAGAGAATCTACACTTCTCAAGCCGTGGGCTGGGGAGATGAGTCTGTGCGGAAAGGCTTTGCCCCGCAATTCTGATGTGGAAATCAGACGCAGCTTGCAAGGTCAATACCCCAGTAAGAACACAAATCGGTGCCTTTGGGCTAACAACTGCTACTGAAGAACATTGATGTGCACCATGAGTGCGGTGCTACAGGTGTGAGTCTCACATGATACATGCACCATTTCAGCATCCCACAGGGCATGAACCATGGGAACCAAATGGCAAAGATTACAGACTTTCCTTACAGACACAAGTTACATGCGTTGTAAGCATAGGATTTCCCCCTGAAGCACCCTGAAGAACTCCTGTGGCCCTTTGAACAGATGAGCTGGGTGCGTTATTCTTATCACACATCTTGTTCATCAAATAGCTCGTGGTGAAGTTAGGACCACTAGTTAAAGCAATGTCATGTATTTGAATATATTTATCTTTTCAGGGGAAAAAGGTCTAAGAATAATTCTGAAGTATCTCATATTTTAATATAATTCAACCAAAATTCCAGGAGCCATTATGTTTTAAATCCTTGCCTTAGAGTTGCTATAGGGAAAATGCAGTAATCATGGAAAGCTGAGCGTGTTTCCTTTCTCCTCAAGCTTCATCCGTCTGAATGACTACCTAATTCAGAACACCCTGCACGTCTTAACAGTGAACACTGCCAGCTCGCTTCTGAGTTTTCTCTCTGACAAACTAAAGCGAACGCCCTCAGCAGACATCATTCAGAAATGGATTACTGAAGAGAAGCCTGAAGTCACCGAGAAAAAGGTACATTTGGACAAAAATCACATCTCTGGGTGTCTACCAAGGACCATCTTTATGTTATGATTTTTCCTGAGGTTTTCTGTATTCTGGGAAAAAGAGAAAATTGTATTTGAATATTATATTGGTTACTTTTAATTGTCCAATTGACATAACCTATGATTATTGAGGGAGGGAGACTTAATAAAGAACCATGTACGTCAGATTGGCCCTTGGGCATGTCCATATTGTTATCAGAATTATTTGGATTGTTAACTGATAAGGAAAGCCTGCCTGAGTGTGAAAGGCACCATTTCCTGGTCTTAGCCCTGGGAGATAGAAGTAGGAGTATACATACTAAGATATATAATATATATATTTATAATTAGTAGAGGGAGTTAAAAAGCAATCAAGGATGCATTCTGCCTCTGCCCTTGACCGTGGATGTGATGTGGCTAGTGGCTTCCGTTGCTGCCTTGACCTATGCTCGGTGACAGACTATATGTTGTGTGAATTCTAACTGGTCTTAATAAAAGCCCAGAGTCAGATATTAGGAGGTGAAAGCTGAAAGAGCAGAGCAGCGGAGCAGCCAACCCTAGGTCTTAACTCTATAAAATCCTCAGACAAAGGGCGCGAGATCCTGTCTCCACAAAACCTCAGACTGAATCCTGAGTTCCTGTCTCTTCCCGCCTTATATTCCTCACTCCACCCAGTCATATCACTTCCTGTCTCCACCTCCCTAGTGCTGGGATTAAAGGCGTGAACCGCCACCACCACCACCCCTTGGCTCTGTTTCTCTTAGACTGATTCAATCAAACATAGCCCAAGGTGGCATTGAACTCACAGAGATCTGTCTGCCTCTGTCCTAGAGTGCTGGGATTAAAGCTGTGTGCCACCACTGCCTGGTCTCTAGGACTAGCTAGTGTGACTAGTTTCACACTCTGATCTTCAGGCAAACTTTATTTGTTTCTGCCCAAACAAAGAATCACCACAACTACATCTTGGAATTGTAAGCCCAGTCTGCCCTTTTCCCCCTGTGCTGCTTTTTGTCAGGATATTTTATGACAGCAACAGAAATTAACAAATGCATATCTGTTGCAGTATTGGTTATTATAAGGTGTGGCTTCTATCGAGTTTATCAACTTCATTTTTTTAACTTTCTTTTTATTTATTCTTCATGTCTTTCACATCATGTATTCTGATCCCATCCATCTTCCCATCACTTTGCATCCATATTCTTCCCTTGCAACTACCCCTCAAATTTACAATAAAATAAAATTTAAGAGAAAATAAAAGAAAAAAATCAATCTCATCATGGCAGTTGTAGTGTGACACAGTAATGGTGTAGGAGGATCTTCTTCCTATGTGTTGCTTTCATTGGTTGAATAAAGAAAACTGCCTTGGCCTTTTTGATAGGGCAGCCCTTAGGTGGGTGGAGTAGACAGAACAGAACTATGGGAAGAAGGGAAGTGTGACAGATGCCATGCTTCTCCTGCCCAAGATGGACGCTGGTTAGACTCATGCCGGTAGGCCACAGTCAAGTGTTTTCCATGTTTGCTTGCATTTTCATTTATACAAAGAGAGATATTTTTGCATTGCTGTATCATCTTCCAATAGTTTTGTTTTTGTTCTTCCTATGGTATTTTTCCCAGAAAGACTTACACAAGCCAAGGATCTGAATCCAGCTCATTGTGTGAACTTGAGCCACTCACCTTTGTATGTTTGCTTTCCTTTATAGCATTCTGCTAGGTAGGATCTCTGTAACAGTGTGCATGTGGTCCTTCCAGGGGGCCCCCATAATGGAAAAGCAGGAAGAAGATGAGTCTCTCATCCCCATGTTCCTCACAGAACTGATTCTGACGGTGCAGTCACTACTCTTCGAGCCGTCTTTGGAAGATTTCCTGGTGTGTATTTCATTATCTGATATCTGCAAGTAAGCGACCTTTAAAATAATGAAGCCCGTTCACATGGTCAGCTGATTGGTAAGACTGCAGTTAGCACAGCCCCCTTGCCTTGGGACAGAGCAGAGGCTTGGCAAGGCACTTTGTGGAGAGGACAATTCAGTGTGGTACAAAAAGTAGACTGATGAAACATCCCTCTGAGCAGAGTCTAAAACATCAGCTGTTGTAAATGCAACTTTGGAAGTCTTTTCAAAATCATGGTTTACCTTAAAAATTCTGATTTTTGATTATTCATCGTTCTTTAACAATAGCTCACAAATTTAGCAACACAAAATAATAATCATGCTTCCTCCCAGACTTGTTTTGTGTATTCTAGTATACTGTATACCTAATCTACTATGAAGTTATATGCACTTGGGCACAGTTTTAATTTGAGGTTCTAGTATGTTCTCTATTCATCTTTTTTTCTTTCTTTTTTTCTTTCTTTCTTTCTTCCTTTATCATTTCATTAATTACTTTGGAAACATCTTTGGGAAAGACTATAACATTTTTCACTATATATATCATAATTCATAAGTCTGAAATTACCATTTTTAACATTTTTGTTTTCCCTATTATTTTAGTTATTCAACAGTGAATGTCTTTGAGCATAAATCTTTGTTTCTATGTCTAATTTTTTCTCAGCTTACATTCCTAGAATAGAAACCATTTCCAAATACCAATAAACTTTTTTAAATACCAATAAACTTCTCCAAATACCAATAAACTTCTAACCATCATTTAAATTTTTTTCCCTGAAGTTCTATTTGGCTTTCCTCTCATGATCCTCTAGAGTTTTGTTCATATTTCAAATATGTCTCTCATTACAATATGTTGTAATTATTTTGTTTTTATTTGAGACCGAGTTTCTCTGTATACCCCTGGCTGTCCTGGAACTCGCTCTGTAGAGGAGGCTGGCCTCAAACTCACAGAGATCCACCCACCTCTGCCTCACAAGTGCTGGGATTAAAGGTGTGCACCCCCACTACCCAACAGGAGTTATTCTTATATATCAGAAAAATTTAAAAACTCCATAAATGCAGTCATCTGTGCTTACATCATGTTCGTGCTTTTCTCTCTGACAGGATGGCATTTCTGGGGCAATCAATCATTTTCAAAACACTGTGTTGTCAGTTCCTAATCTGGTGCCCGACTCATACTTTGACGCCTTCACCAGCCCATTCATTAACAGGAAGCTGGAAGAGAAGACCTGTGGCCCTGGACCGAGCCTGTCAGCGGTGTTTGAGGATGACAGGAATTTCCTCACCATCATCCTGCAAATAAAGGTAGATTTGCTTTTAGTAAAACTGTTGATTATATCCCCAGTTTGTAAGAAATCAAGGAATATGCTTTCTTCCCATCTAATCTTTGAATATTCCATTTGTAGAAATGGATAGGTACCTAATCTCTAAATAGTAAAATCTGAAAATGATGTAGATACCGTAAAGATTGTCCTGCTAGGGCCAGTGAGATGTCTCAGTGGGTGAACCTGTGTTTAATCCCAGGATAGAAAGAGAGAACTGACTCCTACAAGCACCTTGTACTCGGACCACCGTCAGTACGTGGCGGCACCTGCCGTCATACAAAATAAACAAGACTGCAAGAAAAACATTTTGTGTATGCTGCAAAACCAATGACATGAAAAACAAAGCTTACCACGTCGGGCAGGACAGTGGCCTGCCATTAGCAAACATGTGTTTCTTGGGACACCTTGGGTACAAATAGAGCAGAGTAAGGTCTTGCCAGCTGTAATTCTAATTGAAGTACTCGTTGTTAAATGTTTTGTGTGTTTTTAAGACACAATGTGATGATTTGAGGCCTGTTAGGGATTAGCTATAAAGGCTTCTTTTCATCACCCTTAAGTGCTAATGCTGACCATACATTTAACTTACTTAGTTTGTGTATGGGTGTGGTGGATGTGCACATGAAACAGCGAGCATGGAGGCCAGAGGACAGCTTGTAGGGCTGGTCCTGAAGACAAGCTCAGGTCATCAGATTTGGCAGCCTCCGGAAATGAAAGCTGAACTATGTCCCCTACCCTCCTCAATTGCCTTCTCTCCTGGACATCCACAAGACATTATGATTTTCAAACATAAACTTTGCCTACTTGTCCGTCATTCATTATACATCCAGCCTTATAAAACCTAAACCTAGTATGCAGTGAGTATTCCCACCCTCTCGGACGTCATACAAGCAGCACGGAGGTGCAGTCAGTAAAGCAACCGCTTGCAAACACGAGCACTGAGTTTGCAACCCCACAGCATCCATGCAAAAGTAGGACATGATGGCATGCGTCTGTAGCCTCAGCTGGGGGCCGGGAAAAGAAGACAAGCAAGGCCCTGGAGTTTACTGGCCAGCCAGTCTATCAGTTGGTGAGTCCCAGGTTTAATGAGAGCTCCTGTCTCAAAAAACAAGAAAAATAACAATTGAAGAAGACACTTAAAGGGCCACACAGAAAGACACACACACTGCAAATAAGTAAATAAGCAAGCAAACAAACAATTTTAGAAAATGAGGTGTGACAATAGTAAAGTATAATTTTTCAATAAACTCATGAGAAGAAATAATTTTTATCTAGCCAAGCTAGTCCCTTAAGAATCAAGGCTATAGAAAATCAGATTTAACAGTTTTCTCCAACGTAGAAAACATGGATATATCAACAACTCCTGGGCAGGCCTCATGTTCAAGAGTAGTTGACCAACACATAACAGACTCCACAGATTTTCTGTGTGCTATTATTTGGTTACATTTTGATAGAGGGGTATTTTTTCCTGTTTGGGTGTTGTTTTAGTTTGTTTTCTTGCTTTGAGGGTTTATTGTTATATTGGCTATTGGCTTGTTTCTAAGAAAGAACTTGAAGTTGAGTAGGGAGGAGGAAATAATCTGAAAAGACCTGGGAGAGGTGATGAGTGTGATCAAAATATAATTTAAAATAAGAAATGTTTAAAAAAGAAAAGCAGATTTAAATGTGCAAATGCCCTGGGAATTTGTTAGCCGCAGAGGAATCCACTAGAGAAGGAGTTTCTTTCACCTAAGGAAGGTGTGACTTTAAAGCAAATGAAACTCTGCTTAGTGTTTGCTACAACTTTGCTTGTGAATGTACAGAAGCCTAAAACAAAGACAGAGATGAGGATGCGAAGTAACGCACAGCTGAGGTGTGCTCCACTAAAGGAGAAATTGGGCGACTTTACACACCAAAGAGAACAGAAGAAAGACGGAAGGAGAAGGTTGAAGATCAATAACGAGGCCATGGGTAACAATTAAGTAGTTAGTAAAATCAAAAAATCAAATAATGAGATTAATAAATCAGTAATTAAGTAATTAAACACAGAAATAACTAGAAAACATATTTTTAAAATCTGACCATATCAGCAATGCAATGAAGAGTGAGCTCTGCCCACCTCTGAAATGAAAGAGTCGGGGCTCATGTGTGACAAGTGAGGGCTCTACCACCAAGCTACATCCTCAGCCCTCTTTCTACTCTTGATTTTGAGATGAGGTCTCACTGAGCTACCATGGTTGGCTCCTCCCAAGGCCCAGGCAGGCCTTGAACTTGGAATCCTCTTGTTCCGGCTCCTAAGTAGCTAGGATTGCAGATCTGTGGCACCAGGTCCAGTTTAAACAAAGACTTTCAATTTGGTCTACAAAGCTGCGCAACCAATATGTTACCAAAGCGAACGCAGTGATTCTGAAAGGCTAAACTGGAGGGTCACTCATGGGTATAAAGAGCAGACAAGCCGTAAGAATGCAGAGCTTGTGGTCCCAGAGTGGAAGAGCCCCAAGACCACCGCACATTCTGTGCTTTGCTAGGCAATCCCGGGGACTCCGGGTACAGTTGTTCACAGAGCTGTGATTTAATACAGGGATAGACTGGAGAGTGAGAGCAACAAAAGGAAAGCAGCTGGAAATAAAGTCCGGGAGAAGGGAGCACAAGCCCCCAGGGCGGGCTCCCAGGGGAGGTACAGAGAAAGAAGCACTTGATCCCTTCCACAGCTAGCAGTGAGGAGCCCTGAAACGAGTCTAGCAGGCATGCTTAGCTTCTCAACCCGGGTTCCCACTGAGTCTCACCATGAAGGTATGCTCTGCCTAGCAAGGGCCAAATTGTTAGACTCCCCCATGGGAGAGCAGATGTTCAGCATAAACCACGTTTTTCTGAATTATTCAGCTATGAGCCACGCTTTCCGGACAAGAAATGGTGGAGCCCTTTCTGAAACCCAGGTTTTCTGATCTTGAACAAGCGCCATCTTTGCAGGCAGACCTTTCCAAGGGGAGCAGTGTCTTGTCTGCTACAGTAACCCTGATGTCACATAGAGGACTGTTTTAAGTCAAAAAGCACTAATCGAGCAAAAAAGAGTTAGCTCTTTTAAGACCCACAATTTGTAATAAAACATAAAATGTATGTGTGGCAAATATGTCAGGAGACGCTTTCATAAGACTAAGAGGCAGACTAAACAAACAGAACATTAAAAAAATAGTGTAAATAAAATACCTTAGCATACCATTCTCATCCAAAGGAAGACCAAATGGAAAAGAAATAAGAATGGATGAGGTCTGACCAATACAATCAGAATGAAAAGAAATGATCCTTAAAACAAGCAAAAGCCTTTAAAAAGCTCTGATGTTACTATGTAGATGCTGATCAAAATAAATATGTATATTTAGGTGAGGCATGTTTACCATAATGAGCCACACATAGAAACCTTGCCATAGGGAAAGCTGCACCTTACAAAAAGCACAGGGCTCCAGTGATTTCATAGGGAAATATTATCAGTTCTCCAAAGACCACTTTGCTCTCATTCACTTCCCTGCCCTTAAGATCTTATCCTCCCTTTTCATGGTTCCTTTTGGTTTATTACCCCTGACACACATCATACATATGCACATAGATGAAATCCAGTTTCTGCAGGTAAGAGAAACAAATGGAATTTGTCTTTCTGAGTCTGGTTTATTGAGAGTGGGGAGAACACACGTGATGTGAAAGGAGGAGGGACTGCTGGGGAAGGAGGGAGATTCCTCACAAGAAAGATCGGTCTGGGAGGGGAAATAGAATGGCACCTATGTATAACACATGTAATAAGACTCATTGCTTTATATAACATGTAAAACAATTTCCAAGGATAAAGTACAATGCTATATAAGTTGTTCTAAAATAGAACAGAATAGAATAGAAATGCCTAAAGGGAAAAGTCTCCACTCAGATTAATAAAAAGAGGCTAATAAATGGTGATAACCCAATAGGAAATATTAAAAACATACATATGAACATAAAAAGACTTTGAAGATTTTGTGGCAGTCATAAGCTGGAATTGAAAGAGTTTTCTTAGATGGGATGGTTCTGTGTAATAAAGACATCCTTGACTCGAAGAGGTAGGCAAACTTAATAATCAATCTGGTAAGTTAAAACCTGAAAAGAGACCGAAGGACCAATGCATCCAAATCAAAGACCCAGATATCAATCCACAAACCTATGAACACCTTATTTTTGACAAAGAAGCAAAAAATATAAAATGGAAAAAAGAAAGCATATTCAACCAATGGTGCTGGCATAACTGGATATCAACATGTAGAAGAAAGAAAATAGATCCATATCTATCACCATGCATAAAACACAAGTCCAAATGGATCAAAGACCTCAACATAAAGCCAACCACACTAAACTGAACCCAACGATGTTGCATTGAGATTGAAGTCATGACTCATGGTTTTTAATTGGCTGGTAGAAAAACAGGGAATTAAGTTTTATGCATGCATGCAGTGTGAGTGTGTGTGTGTGTGTGTGTGTGTGTGTGTTTAGTACTGTTAGACTGAATTCTACTATCCTACTTAAAATTGCCATGGGAGTTAGAAAGATGACTTAACAGTTAAAAGCGCACACACTGATCCTGCAGAGGATCCAAGCTTGATTTCCAGCACACACACCAGGCAGCTCGCAACTCTAAGTCCTGCTTCAGAGGATCAGATGCCTCTGCCTTCTGTGGGCACCTGCACTTGTGCATATACCTCCTCCTCCTTCCGCCGCCCCCCCCCCCACATGTAACTAAATATGATAAGAAAGAGAAGAAAATAGTCCTGTTCATCTTCTACCACTTAGGAAACAATCCACGCAGCATTCGATTCTGCATGCTTGTACGCAGCAACGTTTGAAAAGTTTCAGATATTCTTCAAGGAAAATGAGAGTCTTGATCTGCAGGCGCTGAAGCAGCAGGAGCCTGGTGAGTTCCCATCTGCCCTCACTTAGCACATCTGACAGAGATAACAAATTTTGTCATCCTCTAGGTCTCTGTTCAGTGAGAACTAGCAGCCAGAAACAGCTGACTTGACAAAAGACAGGAACTTATCCATGTCTAATCTTTTCCATGGAATCTCCCATTCTTTTTCCCCTCACTCCATCTGTGTGTGTACTGTGGGAGGCAGTTGCCCAGTTCCTCTGTGGTCTATCTGTTGAGGTTGCTGTGAGTACCATGGCTCCAAGACCTGTGTGTTACAGGGACTTGAAAGGGATCTTAGATTAAGTCTAACTTCCAGACGACCTTGTCCACCTTAGGTTAGATCTGATACCTCAGGAAACTCTAAATGTAGCTCTGAAGCACTTCGACAAGGTGAAGACCACAAAAAGTGAGCGTAGACTCCTTTGTTTCCTGCTGCATATAAAATTTAAGTTACACTACATTGTAGTCTGCTAAGTGTATGGTAGCATTATGTTTTTCAAAAAAGGCACTATGCCTTATTGTGTCTGTGGAGTGTTCAGTCACAGAAAGGACATCTTCACCTGCCTCTCTTCCACAGAGCTTCAGGATCCATGGCAGGTAGGGGTCAGGAGGACTGGAGTGAAGCAGTATCTTTTGGATATGCATGACCACTGCATGAATGACCTCTCAGCAGCTGTGGTTTCCTATACAAGACCTGTATAAGATCAAGCCAGTCAACATTCCAGCATGGATGGGGAAGGTGCTCAAAATCCCCAAACTCAGCTCAGGAACTACTGATAGCTGATGGCCAATAGGGGAGGGAGAGCCAGTTTTCTTAAAAGGCGTGGCCCTGGCAAGCCAGCTAAGTTGTTGTGGATGGTTCCACTCCCAGGAGTATATGGGTCATACAAATTGGAGTCAGTACATTATTTAGGGAAAAAAGGACACAAAGTGAAGAGTAGTGGGAGTGGAGATGACATGCCCAGCAGGTCCTAAGTTACTCCAGGGTCTGAAAGACATGGGAGGAAAGAGAAACGGATGCCAAGCAGTATTCCTTGTCAAGGCATCCCGTTTATTAAAGCAAGTTTCATGTCTTAAATACTCCTCAGAAAGGAGCTCGGGCAGGGGGGACTGAGGAAAAGGGGAAGGGAAGGAGGGGCTCGGTAGCTAGGCAACTAAGTGGGGCAGTTTGGCAGCTAAGCAGGGCAGTTGCAAGGTCAGTGGCTAGAACACCTGCTGTTAGTGATGAGCAGAAAGCCCTGAAGACACTCTGTGGTGATTTCCAGAGCTCCGAGTCTTCACGATCAGCAAGTAATGTTTTGGCTAACTTTAAGTTTTCTTGTCTCAAGATTTTTACTTCAAGGCCCTGTGAGATGTGAGAAGCCTGAAATGGCTCCTGACATGGAGATCTAGGGTATGGGTGTAGGAGGAGTGGGGATGGTAAAATCACAATAAAATATACAAATTAATAATAGAAAATGTTAGAAGCTACACCCATGAAGTCTCGCCAGACTGACTGCTTAAATATGAACAAGGACAACATAATAAACATGCCAAAGTGGATGGAAACCAGCCATGAGGCCTTGACCCTATACAAAGAACTATAGGGAACCGAGGAATGAGGGGAGTGAGAGAAATAGTCTTCCCCAGGGAAGAGCACACCAGTTGGGTTTCCAGCACCAATAGGTCAGCCCTGGAAACATACAAAGAGGTAACATTATGCACACTATGCAGGTTGTATCTAGGAATAAATATGCATATGTATATAGCAGCAAGTAATGAAAAAGAGGCCATGAATTTGGAAGAGATGAAGGAGGAGTTTATAGGAGGACTTGAAGGAGGAAAGGAAATGGGGAAGTTATCTAAGTATTATAATCTCAAAGGTAAAAGAAATAATAAAAAGCACATTACTAAAAATGTCGACAGACCTTCTTCTGGCTAGAAGCGCAGCGTCTGCGAAGTGTGAAAATACAGCATGAGAGGCAGGCCCAAAGTCAGTCACTTTATCTCTGAGTGAGGGCCGGAGACAGGTGTTGACACTGTAAAACAGTGGGGTTTTTATTATGAGAAAAGGGTATTTATTAAGCATTATGAATTAACACTTTAGACATACAAAGCATTCTAAGTATGGGTAATAGCAAAAACACATACATAAATTTATTAATTTTTCCTTGGGTGTATTCTTTGTGATGGTAGCATGTTACATAAAAGCTTTTCAGACTGGTAAACACTGGACAATGAGAATACATCTCCTCCGTACCCCACCCTTCCATCACCCCTCCCCCACCCAGCCTTCTTCCCCGTCTCACTCCTCTCCTGTCCCTCTGGAAGATTTCATTTCTACCTTCATGTCATATACACACATGCAACTTTATGTGTCTATGTAAAATCTATGGACCACATAGGACACAATATTTGTTTTTCAAGATTGACTTGATTTGCCTAATATGATGAGCTGTAGTCATTTCCTGCATGTGACATAACTTGATCCTTTGTAGCTGAAAAAACTCCATTGTGTGTATCAGTCGCCTTGTCTCTACCATTTCTGCCGCCACACACCAAGGTTGTTCCCAGAGTGGCGCTGCAGTAGCGTTGATGTACCAGTGTCTCTGGTGCACTGTCCGGGAGCCCTTCAGCTCTCCACGGAGAAGTGGTGCAGCTGGGTCAAGTGGTAGATGTGTACGAGCTAGTTGGCAGTCTCACCAGCAGGGAATGAGGGCTCCCACTCATCCACACCCTTGCCAGCATCACGTCTTATCGTTTGTTACTTAATGGCCGCCCTTCAGGCTGGGGTGGTTTTTAGTCTACTGTAGGCTGCTCCTTTAAAAACTACTGTGAAGGATTCAATCATTTATGCTTCTCATTTTCTGTAGATGTCAAATTCTTCAGTACACAGCTGGAAAAATATCACAAGCAGCACAAGGACTCGGTAGCCCTGAGACCCACCCGAAACGTAGGCCTGCTGCTTATTGACACCAAGCAGCTGAAAGAGAAACTAATCCCCTCGCCGCTGCGGTGTTTGGAGGTAACTGTGAGAAAGGTCAACATGTGGCGTCCACTCTTCTTATCATTGTAATTATGGTGTCTGCTAATAGTTCATACATTAAAAAGAAATATATTCATCTTTGCGCATTACAAATGTTGAAATTACCATAATAATATTGGTGATCCCTGATCTGCATACACGTGTGTGTCTGTGTGTGTGTGTGTGCGCGCGTGTGCTGTTGCAGGTGTGTGCATATGTGTGCAAGTCCCAAGGACAGCCTCAGCTGTCATTCTTCAGAAACCATCCACCTTCTTTCTTGAGACAGGGTCTCCCATTGGCCTAGAATCCACCAAGTCAGCAAGGCTGCTATGAGTAAGTTCTAGGGATCCACGCATCTCTGCTAACTCAGCCTTGGGATGGCAAATGCATACCACACATGGCATTTTTATGTGTGTTTGTGGGACCAAACACAGAATCTAGTGATTGTACAGCAAGCACTTTGCTGCCTATCTCTGCAGCCCCACCCTTCATTTGTAGGAAAAAGCCTATATTCTTTCTGTCGCAGACATTTTCAACTTTTAGATGCCATAGGGAAGGAGATTGTAGGCTTCAATTTCCCACTCCTGTTTCCTTGGAACATTTCCAAACTTCCCTAGAGAAGCTACCACTGGTAGCTCAGTGTGCCAGTGGGACTGTTGCTCAGCCAGAATGCTGAGATCAAGTTTAAGGGGTCATTTCCTGAGCCTAACTCTTCTTAAACATCCAGAACAACTCAGACAACCAAAATAGTATGTCCTTTAGCTGCAGCACTTGGTTGCAGATTCTCAAAGGCCTCCAGAAAACAATGGAAAAACACAGCCAGAGCGCTCCATGGCTCATCAACTTGACTATTGTTCTGTACACATAGTTTAATTAGAACAAGTAAAGTCAACATGTTTAAGCACTGCCTGTGGCTTCTTGCCCTGCTATGAGGACACAGCTGGGTGTTTGAGACAGATAGTGTATGCCCTTGCAAGTCTGACATATTTACTGTCTGAACCTTAAGGAAAATCTTTGCTGGCTCTAGGTGTACATGCTAGAAGATAGTAAGAGTGGCAACCTGAATGCGGATTTCTGTTGTGGCATTGTGTGTATGACAGAGAGCTTTCTTCCGGTGTGTGCTTCCTTGTCTCTAAGAAAGAAAGAGGAAGGAAGGAAGGAAGGAAGGGAGGGAGGAAGGAAGGAAGGAAGGAAGGAAAGAAAGAAGGAGAAAGAAAAAAGAGAGAGGCTGGAGAGATGTCCAGTGGTTAAGAAGATGTTCACTGGTTGCTCTCCCCAGAGGACCTGAGTTTGGTATCCACATGGCAGCTCACAACCACCTGTTCAGATGCTTTCTTCTGGCCTCCAAGGGTACCAGTCATACACATGGTATACATATATAAATATTTCATATATTACATATAAAAAATTTCAGATAAAATAACAATAAACATTCATTTTAGCAAAAGATAAAAATTGGAGTAAATACAAATTAATTTCATCTTTTTTTTTTTACCACAACAAACATACCAGTTCAAAAAAATAAAATTCAGACTTAGGTTTGCAGAAAACATTCATAAACAGCCAGAAATTGAGTGAACACCATTGTCCCTACAACACCAGGCACTCAGCTTCTCTCATCCTACTTTCTAATTCCTAGATGTGCCATCACTCTAAAATGAGCATTGCCTCGTGGTTATCAAATGGCGCTTGAAAGTTTCTACAGGCTCAATATTTCCTTGTCGATATAAAATGGGAAAGAAGAGACTAGAGGTTTAGGCACTTATCTCCCTCACCCAGAACAAAAACTGTCAAGGTCGGAGGTTCACCCTAACCCAATCACTTTGTTCCAAAGAGACCTTGCTCATATTTACCCTGGGATCAGGCAATCTTTGTCTTTGTTCTCAAAGAGAGACCAGTTTCTTCCAAAGCACATGGCTGAAACCCATTAGGAAAAGAGTGGACCCGGGCCTGACGCTGCACGGGGAGCCTTGTGTGTCCACCATGAAGGCAGCCTCGCAGAGTGTCAGAGCGCTAAGCTAAATGCCCCACCTACAAATGACTGTCATTTGGAAAGCAGTTACTAGTGAGAGATCGTCCTCACACACCACCTGATTTAGTGCTGTTGAGACTTCTTAAAGTACGTAAGAATGCAGAAATATCCAATGATTTATGATCTTCGTCTTATTTTTTATTTCTTAGGTACTAAATGGCATGCTTCCCTGTTTGAGCAAGAAAAAAGTGGATGCCATCATCTCAGAGGCCCAAGATGCAGAGTATAAGCTCGAGTTCGTTCCCACCACGACCATAGAGTATGTAAACAGCCTAGTCTTCCTTGACGAAATCCAGGAGCGGGTAAGTTGGTTGTTCTCCTGTAATTCAGTGTCTCCGACCACACAGTAAGAAAGGAACACACATGACAAGAGACAAATGAGGGACCCTGGATCAGGAAACAGCTGCCTAAATGTCAGAAACACTTTCAGGCATGGTTAATGATGCCCTGTGTTTTAACAGTAACGGCAGCTAATCTTTACCAAATTCTAGCCATTCAGCAGGTATTGCACGAGTTTCACGCACCTTACATCTCTTTCTTCACAAATGCCACAGAGGAGGAAACAAAGTAAAACAGGCTGTTAGCCAACGTCACGGAACCTGCAAGTGGTGAAGCGGGAATCAAAATCTGAATGTCTTTGACCACAAAGTCAATATTCTCAAGCATAGTTTGTGGCCGTTCTTGTTTAGCAGTAAGTGGTAACATGGATGTTGGTCATCATGGGGTTATAATCCTTTAGCCTATACCTACATAACACCTCGAGGTTTTCTGTTAAAAGCAGATGAAAGAGGACTGGAAAGATGGCCCAGAGGTTAAGAGTCCTGAGTTTAATTCCCAGCAACCACATGGTGGCTCACAACCATCTGTAATGAGATCTGGTGCCCTCTTCTGGCCTGCAGGCATACATGCAGGCAGAACACTGTATAAATAGATGAATCTTTTTTAAAAAGTGGAAAAAAGCAATGCAAACATTAGCTTAAGTAGAGACAGTCTCTCTGTCTCTCTTCCTCCTTCCCTCCCTTCTTTCCTCCCACCCTCCCTCCTGTGAGCCTCTTTTGCTTGCTTTCTCCCTGGAAACTTGATTGATTTCCTCTAAGGCTCTTCCCTGAATTCATTCCTATCGGTTTGTCACTGAAGTAGAGATAAATCATTTTCTAAAGTATCAAAATTTGAATAAATGTGACAAAGTAAAAGTTGGTTATGTTATTAACAGCACTAACAGTAAAGCCTCTTTCACTTGCCTGCAAAAGAAGCATTCCTGTCTGTTATTTCGAGAACAGCAGACTTGCTTCATCCCTGAGGACTAAAGATACCAAAGATTTATCCTTATGTGTTCATGACTGTGTTTAGCCAAAGAGCCAAGCCTTTCATGACCTACTCTATGCCCAAATGGGGTCATCATTTAATGATTCAAAGCTGTCTCACGGAAACTCTTATCACAAGTATGGCCCGGTTCAGAACTGACCAAGGACAGAACAGGACAGCTTGAATCCTCCCTCTGCACCCGTCCTCTCTGCTTCTCTTTGGGGGTCACTGCTCTTTCTCCAACCCACAGGCTGCGGCTTAGAAAATGGAAACATGGGCTGGAGAGGTGGCTCAGAGGTTAAGAGGCCTGGCTGCTCTTCCAGAGGACCTGAATTCAGTTCCTATTACATCAACAAGTTTGCAACTGCCTGTAACTCTAGCCCCCAGAGGATCCAGACTTCTGGCCTCCTCAGGGACCCACGTGCATGTGTGTGCATGCGTGCACACACCACCAAATAATAAGATATTAATAAAAGAAAAGAAGTGGAAAATGTATTCTAAATTTGCCTGAGATTTTCTGGTTCCTATGGATAGATCAAAAGGGTGAGGTAGGGACAAGGAAAGCACAGAAGAAACAAAAGGCCTTTCCTTCCTCTCTGATCTCTGTTCCTCTAGAAAACAGCTTCTCAGAAGGGGCCAGACCAGAGCAGATAAGAGAGAGCCTGGGTGTTTGTTCAGAAGGCACACCCCTGGGCCCCTTTCTAGGCCTTGTAAGTCAGAACCACTGGGAGGAGCACTTCAGCCTGTGTGAAGGAGCTCCCTGAGGTCCTTGTCCCGCATGCTAAAGGAAGAGAACTGTTCTCCACATGCCTCCCTTCAGTCAAGGCCACATGTTAAGGAGCTGTAGTCAGCTTCCACACAAAAGCAGATAGCTGTGATTACATCTGCCTCTAACTCTGGCTGTGCTTAAGAGAAAGGTCAGTAGGAGCTGGATTCTCCACGTCCCAGCTGAGCAAACCTGATGACTTATAGAACCACACAGTAGAGTTGGGGTTGAGGGATTGCCTCCAAACTGCAGAACCATTTGTTTCCAGAAAATTAGGGAACACAGGAAACACACTGTCCGCTGAAAGTAGACCATCAAGGTTGTTGAATAGCCATTTGAGATTCAGTAAAATCATTTAGCAAATTAGAGTGAGGTATCACTATAAATCTGGGCTCTGAACCTGTGAACTAGAAACTGTCCACACCCGAGGGACTGCTCCAGAGTGACAGCTGCTCAGCACATGCCCTTGACGCTCAGATGCAAGCAATCAGAGCGTCTATGATCTTAGAAACTGCATGGCAGCAATGAACGGGAAGTGGGGAGAGAAACTCCTTTCCAAGACTAAACTGTACTCAGCTCTGAACATTCACCCCACACACACACTCAATTACCCAATTACCTGTACTGGAGCCAGGCTTGTATTTATCACGGGATCATCTTCAGCCAACTAGATGGCCATGCCAAATGCACTCATGAGCTGTTAACACTGTGGTGTTCCTGTTTCATGGGGCTGTCTCCTATTAGAAAGCATTACCATTCCATTGTGTCTCACCCACCCATGTTTCCGTGTAGATCGAAAGCCTGGAGGAAGAAGGGAACATCGTGATTCAGATGTACAAGCTCATTGAGCAGTATCAGGTGCCCACACCTCCTGAAGACTTCGCGGTTTTCGCCACCATGAAGCCGTCCATTACTGCCGTGCGGAACGCCATTGACAAATCAGTGGGTGATCGAGAAACAAGCATTAAACAGTTTTGTACGCACTTGGGTCGCGATCTTGAAGATCTCAACAATGAAGTGAACGAAGTCAAGCTGCTGGCACAGGTGAGCGGAAGCAGGATCTTTCCAAATAACCCATCCGGGTTGATGATTACAGGTTCCTTAAAATTAGGTCAGATCAACAAATAAAAACGGTATGTATCACATGTGTATCTCTACGTATGTATTATAGAGTTTATTAAGCTAATCGTTCTATCACATCGCATAGTTATTGTTTTACAGTGAGAACCTTAAAATTTATTCTTTTAGTGCTGTGAAGACAAATATTGCATTTCAACAAGTTAGTTTTATTTTTCCTTGTTTTACTTTAACCAATTCCTCAAGCTGCTCTTTAAAGCTTAGGCATTTCTGAATCTCTCTTTTAGTGTTATGAATGAATTCGAGGCCACTGTAAGTCAAGTGTGTGCTTAATATTCAGTTTTCTTTTTCATGGATGGTATCCAATATATTGAAATAAGTGTATTTGTTGCTTCCTAATTCATTTTATAGCTGATGTCACAGTGTAAAATTTGTTGAGGATATTGGAAAATTTCTCTTAATATTAGGCATAATATAAGTTGATAAAGAGGAGTAGAGATTATTTAGCTTGCATCAGACTTTATGGAAAAGTTTCAGAAATCCAACCATCCATCTAGATGATTCTTAACTAAAATATACCTGGAAGCATTTTTAATAATTCACTATTTTATTATCATTTCCTAAATCTTAGCATAGAATAAGAACGCCACAGTAGAATTCTGAAAATAGAAAAAAACGCTCATCAATAGAAGATTAATAAAGTATATTCATGTAGATCTCTTCGAGTGAGCATACTGCACTAACAGTTACAATATACATTTATATTAGCGTGGAGACATTGAAACCAACTAACACCCTGTGGTTCAGAGAACTTGCTGTTGTTGTTATTTTTATATTGAAACTTTTAAAAATTTTTCAAACAGACTAGATGTATATGACTATAATAACATAGGCTTCAGTGAGTTACCAGGAAGTGAGTACAGCTGTGTCCCTATATCAAGAACTATGGCATTCCTCATGTCCTTGAGCTCCCACCTGTCTTCAAAGGCAGCTATTGCTCTGAATCCCAACGTCTCAGAGCCATACAGTCCATAACACCTTGTATGGTGTAGTTGGTGTTTATTTGTTGTTCTGTGGTATTTAATCATATTTCAATTATTCGTTCCACATTTGATAGACATTGTCTAAAGTATTTTAGATAAAAAGATAAAGAATGCTTCTAGAAGCCATCCTACATGTGTCTGCTATGCTTTTATATATTCTCGGAACACATGTACATCTTAATCACGTTTTACAGAGAAGAAAGTAAGACACAGGAAAGAAAGTTGTCCAGGGTCACAGAGACGATAAATGGTGGAACCAGGACTTAGGCACATGCCGTGTGCCTTCAATGGTTACCGTAGCTGGCGATTCCTGTGCCATGTGCTATGATGTGTACATTGAAGATCATCAAAGCATGAGTAACTATCAGAAGAACAAAATACTAGCACATGCCTCATGTGTAACTGTGTATTTCAACTATGGCAACAGATGCCAAGCACTGTGGCCTGGGTATCCCTAGCAAGTCCATCCTGTATGGAAGGTTTGAATAGATTCCCTCTCACTCTTGGGCAAAAAACTATAATCCACAGTTTGTTCCACAAATAGCACCATTTGCTCTCAAGACTCCCAGACACATGGGTGGAGGGAAGCTGGGGAGAAAAGCTAACATGATAACCAGTGACAACAGGAGAACTGGTGAGCCAGATGTTTGAAGGCCATACTGAGAAAGTCATGATCACTGACGTGGTCTCTGGCAGAACTGATGGTTTATAGCAGTAGGAACTGGCATGGTGCTTAAGGAAACTAAGGACCATTTGCTAGCAGCTGCCTGGGAAAACCAGGTTCAGCCCAGTCATGGCAAGGGCACCAGTGTCCACATGAGGAGCTTCTGCAATGCCAATTCCATTGCCATTTTCTAACCTAGGACACACTGCCATTTTAATGCAAGGCCACGCTGGGCAAGAGATTGATTATTTGGTCCCCAAGTGATGGCTATAAGAGTTCTTAGATTTTACTATCCCCTCAGATGCTGCCAAACCTAGTTAGGTGTTTCTATTCTGTTCTTGACCTATGCTATGCCCATTTTCTGGGCTTTCAACCACCATATGTCAGCCAGACATTTGCCTTAAAACATATGCCTTCACTTTATTTTCTCTCTTCCTCTCTGTAATTATACACATGAATATGATATTTTATACATATGTATTTATACAATTTAGGCCTTGTGTTTATAATTTTACAGTTTCTGGCTCATAATTCCCATAGTACAGGTTTTGATATTTTCTAGATTATTTAATAAATAACCTACCTTAGTTATTGTTCTATTGCTGTGAAGACACACCATGACCAAGTCAATTCTTACAAAGAGAACATTTAGTTGGGGGCTTGCTTACAGTTTTAGAGGTTTAATCCATTATCATCACAGCAGGAAGCATGGAAGCAGACAGGTAGGTATGGAACTGAGAACTTACATCCTGATCCACAGGCAGATGGGAGGGCAGGAAGGAGACAGGGTGGGGAGGAAGGAGGCTGGGCCTGGCACTACCAGTGTCACACCTCAAACAATGCCACAGCCCCTAGTCCTTCTAGATCTTCTCCAACAGTTCACCCATAGGGACGTAGCGTGCAAATGCATGACCTGTGGGGGCCACGCTCATCCCACATCTCATTGGAACCGCCATGTGATCTAAACAGTAAGAAGAACACCCTCGCCCTTTCCCCTGGTTTTTAAAGACGCCTTGGAATAACCTTAAAGTGTAAAGGGAAAACGGAGCCTTGTCACAATGCCTGGGTGCTGCAGGCAGCAGAGTCAATCTCTCTACCTTCTTTTCGCTCCAAGGGAAGCCAAAGAAACTTCTGTTTCTCTTCACCAATGGTGGCACGTAGTGAAAATACACTGCAGTGCCCCTCATCTGCAATGTTTCCTTGGATATGGCCATGATGACATTTTCTGATAGTAGCTCATGAGCCCACCCCGCCAATGCCCCTTCCACTAAGGGTCTTGACCCAGCCTAAGAGGAAAGAATTCTGCACAGATACCAAGAAGATTCCAGACAGGTTGCTGGGTTTCTCCACTCAGCCTGTTAGCACTGACCATGTTGTTTTTATCTAGTTCATGCTTCAACACTGTAGTAAGAGGAGCGGCGGGCTGTGTCCCGGCCACCCGACTAGCTTATTCCCTGAAATAACCACACGGAAAATTGTATTAATTAAATTGCTGCCTGGCCCATTAGCCCTAGCCTCTTATTAGCTAACTCTCACATCTTGATTAACCCATTTCTATTAATGTGTATCGCCACTTGACTGTGGCTTACCGGCACAAGTCTAACCAGCATCCGTCTCGGGCAGGAGAATCATGGCGTCTGCCTGACTCTGCTCCTCAACCCAGCATCCTGTTCTCTTTTCCCCACCTATCTAAGTTTTGCCCTATCAAAAGGCCAAGGCAGTTTTCTTTATTCAACCAATGAAAGCAACACATAGAAAAAAGGACCTCCTATACCACAACACAGTAATCTATGCCTCAAGTATGTTTACATAATAAATTCTAAATACAAACCCCAAAGGTTTGTATTTAGGTTTACAAAGTCAAACACCTGAAAAGTGATGGCCAAGGGAGGTGCAAAGCTCCGTGCCCCCTTCCCCCATGTCTCAATATGTGTCTCTTCATTGTCTCCATCATTAGAGTCTTCTTAAGCTGCTGAAGTACAAATATCATCCTATGTTACTTATCACCACTATGATAAATAAGTTAACTGACCCTAAGGAAGAGTCGTGGGAACGTCAATTAGTCAGAAGCACAGGTAGGGGGCTTGCAGTTGGCATCAGAAGGAGAAAGACCTTGGGAGCAAGCTCTCAGGCTGTGGCATCCAAGGTGTCTGCAGATAGATGGCATCAGGCTGAACTGGAGGACTCTTAGCCAGGGGCTGCCACAGAACCGCTTGGTTTGCTGGGAAAAGAACGCACACACCTAGCATCAGAAGCACATTGTGAGAACATACTTAGAGAATCTGATTTTCCTTACCGTCTCTCACAATTCAAAGCCTTTTCTGTTGCTTTGTTTTAAGAAGGAAACTATCTTTCTGTCACAGTCTTCTCTTCTCTCCCCATCATATTCAGATCTCTATGGCTGAGGTCTTGTTTCAAGGAAGAAGTGAAGGAGACTTTACTAGGTTCTAGTTTATCATTGTATGTGTCGGGGGAGAGGAGGTACACACATGCCGGGGTGCTTATACATGCCGGTCAGAAGGCAGCTTGCCCCTCCCCCTCAGTATGTGAGTCCCAGGGGTCAAATTCAAGTCATCCAAGTTGGAGGCAAGTGCCTTTGCACACTAAACAATCTTGACAACCCCTACATTCTGTTTTTCTTTCCTTTTTTCAATACAGTATTTTTTCGGTATAGCCTTGGAATCTGTCCTGGAACTCACTCTGTAGACCAGACTGGCCTTGAACTCACAAAGGTTCGCCTGCCTCTGCCTCCCGAGTGCTGGAATTAAAGGCATGCGCCACCTCCTTTCTGCTTACATTCTGTTTTAAAAAGTGTCATATCCCTATTTCATGTCTTTCTACAATTTTCTACTCTGCTTACGTTTAACATTTAAGGAGAAAAAAAACCCAAACACTTTTAACACAGTTTTCAAGAAAAGAGAATTAAAGAAAATGCATTTTGGAAACAGGTTTATTAACTTCCCTAGCCTTCATGAGCGAGTAAGCTGCCTAACCAGAACCCCCATGGATTTTACAGGACCCACAGATCTTGGATATTTCTGCTGACCAGGATAAAATAAAGTTGATGCTGAGTGATCTGCAGTCCATCCTGGATGACCTTCAGAGACGTGCCTTTCAGTATAAATCCTACCAGAAGAATTTCAAGGTAACCATGGTTGTTCACTTCTGCTTCTAGAATGCACACACAAAGATGTGATTATGTATAATTGCTTTCAACAAACCAGAACCACTCAGTGGACAGTTGTGTTCTGGTCAATGTGCCACCAGCATGTCAAGATAGAGCAGTACACAGGAGTGCTGGAGAGATGGCAGATACAGTGCTCAATACATAAGTGTGAGGACCAAGTTTGGATCCCCCCACACCTGCACCCATATAAAAGCCAGATGTTGCAGCCTGCCTGTGATTCCAGCAGTTGGGAGGTGGAGACAGCACCAGGGCAAAGTGGCTAGCTGGGTTAGAAAAATTGGCAAGTTCTGGGTTCAGTGCTTCAAAATATCAGGCAGAGAATAATCAAGGAATATCTGACATCAACCATGGTCTTCTACATGCATGTGCACACATATAAACATACGTGTGCCCACATGCTTACACAAACATATCCACACATGCATGCATCACACATACATACATATGCAAAAAATAGTATAAATGAGAGACACAATACCCTCATGAAAAATTCTCAGCCAAACCCTCCTGAAGTTGCTATGTTAAAATAAGTATGCATTTCAAAATGTGGTTAACTAATGCCCCTCTAAATTTTCTTAGTAAAATTCAAGCTTTTTTTCATTTGGATGTATTTTGATTCCATGAGCTTTGCCTGATTTGTTCTGGTTAATATGAAATAAAAACTGAGCCAGAAGGTAAAGTGAGTCCCAAAAGGTAGGCTTGAAGGGCTGAGGATGGAGACGGAGAAAGAAGAGAACCAAGAGATGCTCATGCCTAAAACAGCATTTACAGAGAGCAATGAGATAAATGAAAAAATAGAAAATAAACACCATATCCTTATTCATCAGGGAAAAGCAGATTGAAATTGCATTGTAGCCCATCTGACCCTAGTCAAAATGATTACTGCTAATCAAACAGCAATGGACATGGTGGTGAGGATACGGAGAGAGGGGATTGTTATACACTGCTTGTAGAAATGTGAATTAACTTGGCAACTATGGAAACCAATATGGGGTTCCCCAAAAACTAAAAATATTATACAGCTATACCATTCCTGGGTATATATCTGAAGGACTTTAAGTCAACCTGCCACAGACATATCTATATATCCATATCTAATGCTGTACTATTCAAAATGGGAAAGTTATAGAAACAGTCTGGATTCCCACCAAGACAGAAAGATAAAGAAAATATGATCTGTGTACACAATGAAGTTCTGCTCAGACATAAGGAAGAATGAAATTATGTCATTTCCAGGGAAAATGGGTAGAAATTATCATGCCAAGTGAAATAAGCCAGACCCATAACCATAAAGATCGTGTGTTTTATTTGTGGATTCTAGATTTTATATAGATAGCTCTTAAAATGCATGTATGTGACCTGAAAACAGATGGGAGATGTGAAAAGGGAGCTTATCAATAGGAAAAGAGAGAAAATTTAGGGCAGTGTATGGGTTAGAAACGATCACAGTGCTTGATACACTTGAAAGAAATCACAGTGCTTATATGCCAGTTAGGGTCCTCGTTGTTTAGGTCCTCTGGGATTGTGATTTGTAGGCTGGCTTTTTTTTTTTTTTTTTTTTGCTTTATGTTTAAAAGCCACTTATGAGTGAGTACATGTGATAACTGTCTTTCTGGGTCTGGGTTACCTCACTCAATATGATGTTTTCTAGCTCCATCCATTTGCCTGCAAATTTCAAGATGTCGCTATTTTTTCTGCTGTGTAGTACTTCCATGCTTTTTTGCCATTATTTGTTTTCTTTTTTATTGATTTTATTGAGCTCTACATTTTGCTCTGCTCCACTCCCTTCATCTCCCCTCCCATTCAGCCCTCTCCCGTGGTTTCCATGCTCCCAATTTATTCAGGAGATCTTGTCTTTTTCTACTTCCCATGTAGATTAGATTCATGTATGTCTCTCTTAGGGTCCTCATTGTTATCTAGGTTCTCTGGGACCATGAATTGTAGGCTGGTTCTCTTTGCTTTATGTCTAAAAGCCACTTATGAGTGAGTACATATGATATTTGTCTTTCTGACTCAAGGGGCATTTAGGTTGTTTCCAGGTTCTGGCTGGACAGCAGCATGACAACAATGCTACTCTGAACATAGTTGAGCACATGTCCTTGTGGCACGATTGAGCATCCTTTGGGTATATACCCAAAAGTGGTATTGCTGGGTCTTGAGGAAGGTTGTTTCCTAATTTTCTGAGGAATCACCATACTGATATCCAAAGGGGCTGTACCAGTTTGCACCCCCACCAGCAATGCAGAAGTGTTCCCTTTACCCCACAACCTCTCGAGCATAATTCGTCATCAGTGTTTTTGATTTGGCCATTCTTACAGGGGTAAGATGGAATCTCAGAGTTTATTTGATTTGCCTTTCTCTGATGGCTAAGGATGTTGAACATTTCCTTAAATGTCGTTTAGCCATTTTAGATTCCTTTGTTGGGAGTTCTCTGTTTAGGTCTGTACTCCATTGTTTTTTATTGGATTAGTTGTTTTTTTGATGACCAATTTCTTGAGTTCTTTATATGTTTTGGAGATCAGTCCTCTGTCCGATGTGGGGTTGGTGAAGATATTTTCCCAATCCGTAGGCTGCCATTCTGTCTTGTTGACTATGTCCTTTGCTTTACAGAAGCTTTTCAGTTTCAGAAGGTCCCATTTATTAATTGTTTCTCTCGATGTCTGTGCTGCTGGGGCTATATTTAGGAAGTGGTTCTCTGTGCAAATGCATTCAAGTGTACTTCCCACTTTCTCTTCTATGAGGTTCACTGTGGCTGGCTTTATGTTGAGGTCTTTTATCCATTTAGACTTGAGTTTTGTGCATAGTGATAGATTTGGATATATTTTCATTCTTTTACATGTTGATATCCAGTTATGCCAGCCCCATTTGTTAAATATGCTTTCCTTTTTCCATTTTATGTTTTTTGCTTCTTTGTCAAAAATCAGGTGTTTGTAGGTGTGTGGATTGATATCTGGGTCTTTGATTCGGTTCCATTGGTCCTCCTGTCTGTTATTACGCCAATACCAGGCTGTTTTCAGTACTGTAACTCTGTAGTAGAGTTTGAAGTCAGGGATTGTGATGCCTCCAGAAGTTCCTTTTTTGCACAAGATTGTTTTAACTATTCTGGGTTTTTTGCTCTTCCATATGAAGTTAAGTATTGTTCTTTCGAGTTCTATGAAAAAATTTGCTGGGGTTTTGCTGGGCATTGCACTGAATCTATAGATTGCTTTTGGTAAGATTGCCATTTTTACTATGTTAATTCTACCTACCCAAGAGCATGGGAGCTCTTTCCATTTTCTGGTGTCTTCTTCAATTTCTTTCTTCAAAGATTTAAAGTTCTTGTCATATAGGTCTTCCACTTGTTTGGTTGAGTTACTCTGAGATATTTTATGCTATTTGATGTTACGTGCTTATAATCCTAGCTGGAGTGTTGGGGGCAGGGATATCCAGATCCCTGAACACTCTGCACTCTGGTCAGCCAGTGTGGGATACTTGGTAATCTCTGGGGCAGTGAGAGACCTTGTTTCAAAGCAATTAATCAATCAGTTATTTAGTTACTTCTTTGGGACCTGAAAAATAGTCTCCTAGCTCCCACATGGGTGCATGCGCTCATGCATATGCACAAATATGAACACACACACACACACACACACACACTGAAAAGGAAAGAGAGAAAACACATGAACCAATCACAGAAGACCAAACAGTGTGTGAAGTGTCATAGGCATCCTCACAGGGGAGGAAATTCCTCTGGGGACTGCCATTGGCTGGGGAAGGGAAAGTGAAGAGCTGCTTGCTCAGCAAGTGTAACATCATAAATGTAGAATGAAAAAGCTCTGTAAGTCTGCTATTAATGTTGTTAACACTAGATAGCTCACAGATACATGTAAAGATTTCCTTTAAAAACACATCTCATGTTATGTGTTCTTACCATAATTTTAGGGGAAAATCAATGACTCCATGGGGACAAGTATGAGGACCTGAGTTCAGATTCCCAAAACCCATGTAAAGCCACTGCAGTCCCAGTGCCCCTACCACAAGACAGGAGGCCAAGTTAGGCGAGGCCTGGAGGTGCGAGTGGCGGGTAGCCTGGTGTGTGCAGTGGCAAACAGCAAACAGGTCCTGTCTCAGGCAAGATGAAAGTGGATCCAGTTAGCCATTCTGTCTGGACCCTAAGCTCTACGCTTTGCCCCTTGTGTTTTAAAGGTGGAAGTGTCCAAGTTTGATGCTTTGGAAGAAGTGAGTGCTGAGCTGAAGCTCAAGCAGCTGCTCTGGGACTCCCTGTCCGAGTGGGATAAACTCCAACAGGAATGGCTGAAGGTAGGGAAAACAGATCTCGGTGGTTGTGTTGTGTGTTAACCCCACCTAAATATTAATAATACGAACTGTATTTCAGTAATCTAGAGTCTTCTTGTTAGCAGTGAAATTTGTCCTTCAACACACAGAAAGCTGAATTCACATATCTCCCACGGGGAAAGTAGTTATGGTGGAATGGAAACTAGGAACTAAGAAAAAAGAGCTTTATATCCTTGTTCATATTTCATGGGTCCGTTTTTGCATTCCAAAGGAATTCAACATGTGTGGTTCCTTTGAGGCAGTGGCTGTGAAATCTGGGCTTTCTCTTTAGTTCCATTGGCTGTTGTCAGTAGGCACGAGGCATGAGTAGTCACTGAGAGCATTTGTCCCATTTACCCTCTTAGAAAAAGTGGGGGAGAGGTTTCGTAACCTGAGAGTTTTCATTTTTTCTTCTGTCTAAAACTGGCTCGTCATTCCATTACAGTGCTGCTTAAATGTTTAAATTACATTGCTACATATAAAATAAACGACGGTTTATGGAAACATAACCAGGCATCTGGTTAAATAAGAGAGGCCTTTTTCTCACTAAATGCCACAAAGCAACAACTTTCCTTATAGGGCAGGTTTCTTGGCTCCTCTGTTTAAGAGGGCCGCATGATGGAAGCATCCAAGGACCATGCAACATGATGTCTGACTGCGGTGTGACTTCAGGAAACGCCCCAGTGTTCTCAAGGACTATAGGGTTTCGTTTGTGATTTACCCCCTCAGGTATCTGTTAGCTTAGGCTTCTGTTCTTGTCCTTGATGGAAGGAAGCCATCTTGTTCACACCAGTTGACTAGAATCAGAGGACTCATCTCAATAGTGACCTCTCATGTCTATGGAATCTCGTGTGACAGCCACCATAGCGTCACTTCAAGGATCTGTTCTTATTCAAAACTTGACAAGGAAGCAGAAGATGTGACCACTTTCGAGTGTGATCAGCTTTGAAGTATCACTCTTTCAAGTATGCTACAAACATGTGGAAAATGCCACCTGCTTCACAAGCCCTCTTTATCCTCCTCCACCCTGCCCGTCATACTGCCTGTGATACTGCCCGTCACCAGAGGCCGCATGTCTGACTGAAAAACCAAGTGACATAGGAAGGGTTTTGTCTAGGTAATCTTCCAAGTGTTTGGAGAGCCAGAGATGTTCTTAAGAGGAAGGTTTGTCGCTGGCAGACCCCATCTTCTGGTAGAAGAGACAAACAGCAAACGGAAAAAAGGCAGAACGTGTATGATATGATGGGGGGAATTTGACATATTCTCCTAGAACTCATTTGTCAATGACTTGGAGACATTTCTTACCACCACCATAGCTAGAGCAGAAGAATGTGCCCCTCCTTTGAAATCTGCCACAAGACCAACTAGGGGGCAGGAGGGAAATGTGGAATCGAGGGGAAATAAGAATCCATACAGGGTTACAAATTTTCTGTTGCCCTTCGTCCACATGATTGATGGGTCAATAAATATGTAGACTTATACATCTGTATAACTAAGAAATACAAGTATAGATATATGCGTATTTTAAAAATACATCTTTACATGAGTGTATTTTATGCATTATTAGAAATTCTTTATTAAAAATTGACAACAGTTAGCTGGTTTTCTCCTTAAAAACCTCTGTAAGCACCGGCCCTCAGGCTGACAGTACTGCGCTTGGTGGTGAGGGAGACAAGGCTGTGAGAAGAATCGGCAGTAGGCGTTATAAGCAGCTCTTTCCAGGCCTCCCGGTTTGATTTGGTTTAAAACTTTAAGTGCCAGGGAAATTCAAGTGAAGTAAAACTTGTATACTGCTATCAGCTTGACATTTATCCTGTGTTTTTACCTCTTTTTTTCCCCCATAGTCCAAATTTGACTGATTGGATCCAGAAGCCCTAAACAGTCAAGTTACTAAATACGCTAAATTTGTGACACAATTGGAAAAGGGTTTGCCGCCCAACAACGTGGTGCCCCAGCTCAAATATAAGGTGGAAAGGATGAAAGAAAAGGTAAGTCAGGCGGATATTATCTCAGAACCAGACGCAGATGCCCTGGTGTTGTTTCAGGAAAAAAAAAATCACAGTCCAACCTGTGTGTCTCAACAACTGGCCAAATGGTGCAGTGGAGTGTGGTGAGGAGGAGACACCTGGTGTCTGTCAAGCGGAAGACAGACTAAGGCCAAGATGTTGATACCCTCAGCACGCGGGCAGCAAGCAGATTTTCCTGGTACAAACTGCCACTGACCCTATTGTGTCCCACAGCTAGTCACTGTCCAGATGTGTTTAGTGTGAAAAAGTCCAGAAACCAGCCAGTGCATGAATAGGGCTGGTTTGAAACTGCACTGCGGCCAAGCCAGTCCTTGAAGGGGACAAATGGGTAGGGGGAGACTGCTCAGTGGGTAAACGCCACAGCCAGCCGCAAACTTGACCGTCCCATACCGACCTTGCCTACTATCTCCCTTTCTATTGAGACCTCTCATAAACTCGTAGTAGTTCATTTAAATGCTCAGCTTCCAAGATGTGCCATTTCTGCGTTTGATTCTGACCACTGTTGATGTTCAGGTGGGTTTTGTTGTGGTCATTTTGCTTTGCTGAGTGCCTTGCCATTTCCGTTGTTCCGTTGCTGTGGGAACGCATCTGCAGCAGTGGCTCATTACTGGGGTGCAGGCTTGCAGTCTTGAAGATGAGCGTTCTTTTCCCTCTGTTTACCTTGTTTGCCTCACAGCGCCTAGGACTTTTTATTCTCTAGCGCTACCTACTATTCCTCGTATGAGGGGGGCCCAGGGGCTATATTTTCCGTTCATTTCTCCAAGACCTGCTTCTTTTCTGTTGTGCCCAGCTGATAATCAGTTTCCTGTAGCTGTCCATTCCATATGGCATTATTCTCACCTGCCAAGTGGTAGCCTGGTGGGAGAGGCGAAGGGGCGCACACCTCCTTCATGCTTAGCGCCACTCAGCGAGGCCCTCCATTCTTGCTCTCTTCTGGTCTTCAGAGAAACACGTGACTACCATTTCCCTGAAATTTTCAGTTAGTTAGCTGCCCTGAAACTCAGTGTTCTCGGCCTTAATACAGTTCCTTCGTTTGCATTGTTGTTCTGAGTTTTCTTCACTGTAGATCCAAGTGGTGCTGTTTCAAGTCTCTGTGTTTATAAACTGAAGCCACGTACAAAGTGTTTTGATTAATTCCACCCATCATCCCTACCCTCCAACTTCCCCCCGATCACCCCACATTGCTCCCCCATCACCTCATGCACTCTTTTTCACACACTTGAGTCTGATAAACGCCCCCGGTATGTTCATGGGTCTAGGACCACCCGATGCAGCATCAGCAACCTACTCAGGGCCGCATCCCTGAAGAAAACCTATGAGGCCTGCTCCCAGGTTCCAGAAGCTACCCGTAGTTCCTCACTGAGCTAGTGATGGGCTTTGTGAGCCCCTCCTCCAGCTGTGCCGGGGTGTGGCAGGCTTGCCCTTAGGCAGGCCCTGCACACGTTCAGTGTTTGTCTTCCAGCTTCCTGTGATCATTGACTTGAGGAACCCAACTCTGAAGGCGCGACACTGGGCAGTTATTGAACAAACTGTCGATGCCCAGCTAGTGGATGTTGAAATTCCGCTGACCCTGGAGAGGCTGTCCGAACTACGTGTCTTTGAATTTGGTCAGGAAATCCAGGACATATCTGGACAGGCTTCTGGGGAAGCTGCCTTAGAGACAATTCTTAAGAAGGTAAATCAGGAAAGAACCAAGTGTGGTAGCATGTCCCTTTCATTTCAGCACCAGGGAAATGGAGAAAGATGGATAAATCCCTAGGGCTTGGGCCAGTCAGCCTAGCCTACTTAGAAAGTTCCAGCCCAATAAAGACCTTGACAATTAATCAGCAACCAAAGACCTGAGGAATGACACTGACCTTTGACCTCCACATAACATGCTCGTGAGCACCTGTGCCAATATGCATATACCCACACATGTAAACACACATATGTAGTAAACAGACACAAACCATAGATAGCATGTAAAGGTTTTCAGATACGACATAAAGATTGCTAATATCTGTGTTATCTGGATGGAGTTTCAACATCCCAAGCAGCATCCTCTGCTGTCTCCTTGCATGTACCACTTGGTACCACATATTCAGTCTATAGTCCAACCAGAACTTGACAGCAGCAAGGTTGGCTATGTGCTGACTTTTATAAAGAACTGCATGCCGGAGATTTTTTTTGCAGAAAAAATAATATGTGTTATTTTCTAAATTCCCAGGGAAGGCTGGGCTGGGCCAAACTACCTTAAAACACATCAAGAAGATTTTTCTACTTATAGCACTGTCTCCTTAGCCTAACAATATGTGCCTACCTACCAAGTGTCTAAATAAAAGAACATTTCTTTCCCCCGACGGAGTAAGATGCACATTGTCTCCAGCCTTCATCTGTATTAATAGCAGTCAAACGAAACCAAGAAAATCAGTGTGGCTTCCAACTGTAGGGTCTTGAGAATTTCAAGGGCCAAAAGGAGGAAAATGGGCAGCAACCATTTCCCTTGTTTCACTCGATGAGCCTTTATTGTGTCTAGACACAAATGAGTTTAGATTTCCTAATGCCTGAACTCTTTCTAAGGTGGAAGATTCTTGGAAAACAACTGAATTTGTCATTCTTCCTCACCGTGACTCTAAGGACGTATTTATCCTGGGTGGCACAGATGACATACAGGTATGTAACTGGGTTGCGGGAAACTTGTGGTAAATTAGGCATGGTGGCACATGCCCGTGATGCCAATATTTTGGAAATAACGGCAGGAGGACCGCTATCAGCTCAAGGCCAGCCTGTGCTACATAGCAAATTCTAGGCTAGCCAGGGATAGATAGTGAGAGTCTGCCTCAAACTAAAGAAGGAAAGAAGGCAGAGAGGGTGAGGGAGGGAGGTGGAAAACGGAGGCGGGGAGGAAGAGAGGAGATGATTTTATGGTCAAAGTCCTGACCATACCTCCTGAAGCTTCTGAGAAAGAGTAAGTGGGAGAGAAGCTTATTTGAAAGGCAAGACGTGAAAAAGTGACACAAATGTTTATTCACAAGTGCTTATCAAAGTAATAAAATGGCATATGTGCTTGTGTGTGCATGTACACGCATGTGTGCTCATACACACACACACACACACACACACACACACACAGGCCTCTTCGTTAATGCCCTCCAATGACCATTGAGAGAACAGAGAGTTGTGAGCATGGCAAAAAGGCCAAGCTTGCCAGCGGCTGGGTAGGAAGCAGTAGGTGGGGCTACATTATCTTTTCAAACACACTGGCCCTTAACTGGGCTCTCGGAATCTGGACTAGCCTGAGCTCAAGGACGCATGGCTCTGCGTGTGTCTTGGCCCCTTCTCTCTGAAGGTCCTTCTTGATGACAGCACCATCAACATCGCAACCATCGCCTCATCGCGGTACGTGGGCCCCCTGAAGTCTCGCGTGGATGACTGGCAGAAGCAACTTGCCTTATTTAATCAAACACTGGTGAGTGAGGGCCGTTTCAGCTCCTAGACTCTGAAGTGGAAGGCTGCAAGACGCTGTGGGGCCAGGGAGACCTCAGTGGGATCAGGCCTGCCCAGCATGTACAAAGTCCTGGGTTTGCTCATCACATGCATGCACGCACACACACAGAGAGAATTATTTTAATATTATATAATTTAGAAATGTAAGGTTTAATTGTTGGCATTTTGTAATGTTCCAAATGAAAACACACTCATTTGGCTTGTTTATATAATTATGCAAGGGAATAATTTCCAGCATAAGTAGAGGACACCAGTTTGAAAGCCACACTCTGATAGTCCCATGTTTTTTTCCAGGAAGAGTGGCTGAACTGTCAGAGAAACTGGCTCTACCTAGAAAGCATCTTTAATGCCCCGGATATTCAGAGGCAGCTGCCTGCGGAAGCCAAGATGTTCCTTCAGGTGGATAAGTCATGGAAGGAAATCATGAGGAAGGTGAACCGGCTGCCTAATGCGCTCCGAGCTGCTACTCAGCCAGGTAGGAGCTTCAAGCTGTTTGTCACGACTAAAACTCTCAGTTTTAGACTCTCGGGGTACATCCAGGGCTTGACTGACCTGAGCACTCTGCTCTCTAAGTGCTGCCATACAGTTGAGTTTGTGACTTTAGAACAGAAGTTGAACTCTGTCCATACTCTTCCCTCGCAGATAGAATCACAAAAACTTCCATAGCTTTAACTCAGAAATTAGAATGAATTAGAGATTTTGCCACTTACTGCAATTCAAGTAACAAGGTTGAGATTATTTTTAAAAGCTTTTCCTAGCCTATACTAATTATCCATGCTAATGAGTTGCAGTATGGCATTTTCAGGCACGTGTATCATGTATTTTGATAATATCCAGCCCCATCACCTTCTGCTGACCTCCTCCCACTCCTGCTGACTCTCCTCATATTCCCAGCTAGTCACCTTTCCACTTGCACATCTTTCTCTGGGTGTGAACCAATGAGCTTAGTTCCGCTTACAGGATCATGGGCACCTTGCCCGTGGCTACACCACCAAGGATGATGTCTCATCCTGCCCACCTCCTGCCCAGCATCAAGGTTGAAATGTTTTAACAAGTTCGGTTTCTGTGCACAGGCAACCAGCTTCTGGGATGCACGAATACTCGCTGAAGTTTACACTCTATATCAAACCCCAGCCAGCCTGCTTGTCCTATGGCCAATGGCAGCATCTGGCCACGATGGAGAATAACGCTGCCTAGCAAAGGCAATGCTGGGGCTATGGCCATTGCCCGAAGAGTCTTACATAAGACAGAGAAAAGAAAAACTATGGAATGATAAAAATCAAACACCCATAAATGTCTTAGGGAGGCTGCTCCCAGCTCCCAGCTGTCTCCCACTGGCCATAACCCCTCATCAGCCTCTGCCACTTTGCTGCATTTTTCTCTCATTTTCTCTCTCGTAAATGTTCCTACAATGTCATCAGAGCCACCAGGTGATCTAGAATAACAGCCCCATGTATCTCCAAAGTTCCCATTTCTACAGAAACCAAACAGATCCATAGCTGTAGGGGATTCGAACATCAACATCTCTGGAGGCAAGGCCATTACCCTTCCACAGACCCTCCGTTGTCATATTCAAACCTTTAGGGCACAAATGCAGTAATATTTGGATACAGAGAGATGCTCCAGTCCCTAAAGACTTGTTATAAAATAAATATCTAAAATTATTTGTTATTTGGAAATAAATATACATTTCATACATGAATATATTTCGATCATATCATCTCCCATTTTCCCCCAAGTCCTCCCAAACCCATCAAGCCACCTAACTTCATCCTCCCCTTTATCTATCTCTTCTTTCTCTTTCTTCCGGTTCTTGTCCCAGCCCCTCTGCCTCCTGCTCTGCCTTCTATAACCTACCAGGTTCATGCTGTACTGCCCACATGTGAATGGGTACAGGACATCTATAAATGATAAATGAAAAATAGGTCTCTTGAAATAAAAAAGAAGACTCCAAAAAACATCTGGCCCTTAAGATTTCAAATAAAGAAGTGTAGACCTGTAATAAACCTAACTCCAGATGACGATAAGGCCATGAAGAAAAATAAAGTAGGATAAGGGAGTGGATGGGGGGCTAGTGAGTGTGTGTGTATGCACACACACATGCATGTTGTGTGTATGCATATATATCTGTATGCATGTGTGTTCATATGTATTTTTGCAAGTGTGCAGGTGTATGCACATGTGTTTATGTGTGTGCATGTGTTCATGTGTGTATGTGACATGTATGTGCACATTTGTGTATGTGTGCGCATGTATATGCATGCACACATGTGTGTATGCATGCATGTGTTTATGTGTGAAGGATGATTAATGAAAACTCAGAAAGAGAAATTGGGGTTCAACCTGAAGGTCAGAAAAGAAAAACAACTGGCCACTGGTTCTTACCTTGACTCAGTCCGAAAATGGTCATCCTGCCTCCAGGAAACCTCAACATGAGAATGTGTCTGTGGGCTGTCTCTTCCAATCTTATACTCCTCTCTAGGGATGGGATTAAAGGCATATACCACCTGGTTTCTATGGCAACTAGTATGACTACTGGGGTTAAAGGTGTGTGTTATCACTGCCTGGTCTGTAAGGCTGACCAGTGGAGCTGTTTTACTCTCTGATCTTCAGGCAAGTTTTATTTATTAGAATACAGATGAAATTCCACTACATATGTGTATGTGCATGTATGTGTGCATGTGTGTGCGTGTGAATGTATGTATATGTGTATATATGTGTGAATGTGTGTATGTGTGTGTTTGCATGTGTATGTGTATATGCATATGTATGTATGTATGTGTATATGCATGTATATGCATGTATGTGTATATATGCATGTGTATGTGTTATTGAACTTTTCAATAAAGTGGCTTTTGAGCAGAAACTTGCAGGAAAGAGTGAGTGAAAGTATACATGACTCTGAAGAACTGTTGAAGGCAGAGAAAAGAACAAAGAACAAAGTCAGGCTCCTAAGGCAAGAGCATACTTAGTTGTCATTATAGAGTCCCTGTGGCCTGGAGTAGAGTGCTTGGGGATTGGGTCTTGTTTAGGATTTGAGGCCCTAGGGAACCAGTGTGCTTAGGTGGATGACTGGCCACTAGGTGGAGCTGTTGACCACACACGGTCTCAGAGTCCATGCTAAAGATTTGGGATTTGATTCTTAAGCAGGTAGGGAAGCAAGAACTGGGATCAGCATCAAAAGAAAGATGAAGAGGCCTGAAGGCTGCTGTCCGAAGAGCTGCTTCCTAATAATGAAGAATAATGCCCACTGCCATTAGCATTAACCATGAGAGAAAGCGTGCAAGGAAGAAACTGACAAAGGATAGGAAGGTTCTAAACCCTGGTGCTGTTTGCCTTTTAGTGGTGTACCCACAGCGCCCCAAAGCAGAGGATGCCAGCCAGAATTATTGCAAATTAAAAATACTGTTAAATGAATTAAATATTAAAATACTATAGTTAATTAGGAGTAATAATTCTTGGGCTGGGGAGAAGGTTTAGTAGTTAGAGCAATGGCCGCACAAGTAAAAGCCTGGAGTTCAGAACCCCAGACCCCCCACAGAGGCCAGGGGCCGGATGAAGAATACACATGCATACACACATATATACACATTTTTTCCAGCCTTGGAAAGAATGACAGAACCTGAAGGCAGAGATGGGGACAGCCAGAGGGAACTCAGCAGGACTAGCTGAGAGACTCTGGGTTTGGCTGAGAGACCTGCTTCGAAAGGAAGGATGAGCCATCCAGGAAGGTTCCTGCTATCAGCTCCAGGCTTTGAATACCCACACATGTGCATGAGCACCATCACACACATACATGTGTTCCCACAAACTCTCAAACGTGTATACAGGCACTCATACATGCACAGCACACACACATCATATACATGAAAAGGGAAAAATGTTAAAGAATGAAGCTTCTTAGCCAAAACTTTCATTTTATTATTCATTATTTATTCTACCAAATAAAACAAAGGCTTTAAAAGGTTAGTATCTTTTACTTTCATTTAAAATTGTATTCTCTATTTTAATACAATTTGGCCAACATTTGTTTTTCAACTAATAGGGCTTCTGGAGACTTTTCAAAACAATAATGCATTACTTGACCAAATTCAGAAGTGTCTGGAGGCATATTTAGAGTCGAAGAGAGTTATCTTTCCAAGGTAAGTTAAAAACCAACCTAAGACATTTCGTGATAGACTATAGGTCAATTGGAGATGACAATCACATCCTCCAGACCACAGAGAACTGGGGAGGAAACAAGATGCCTTGCTGTCTGCAGACTTGCTGCAGACCTGTTGGGCAAATACTAAGCTCTCAGAGATGCTCAGGCTGGGGAAGAGTGAAGCTCACTCTCTGCTTGAGGATACAGGGAACCCACAGGGCATGGCTCCCTCCATCTCCCCATCCTCAGCTCCGCTGCCTTTCCAGCTTTAACTCTTCTACTCCCTGCATTTAGTGGGGGCTCTAGAGTCATCACCCCTATCGCCGTGGGTTTCTGAGAGACCCCACAACTCACGTTGCAGTGTTGGCATGATTTGGTAGTCTAGAGCTTCAGACAAAACAGAGACTAAAATGATTGCATTTTTAGTGCACGCTTGCATTAGTTGAGCCTACGTTTGGTCAGGAACAGACAAGCTCATTTTTTTTTACCCGTTTTGCATAAAATGATATGAAAACAAGATGCTTCATTTCTACTTAAGAATGGCCATAGTAGTATTGGAAATGGTATGTCAGCAAAATAATATTCTGTCACGTTTAATAGCAGCATAGAACTAGCTCTTGTAGACCAGGCTGGCCTCGAACTCACAGAGATCCGCCTGCCTCTGCCTCCCGAGCGCTGGGATTAAAGGCGTGCACCACCATCGCCAGGCATGCTGCCTTTTGATTGGTCCAGTGTCACAGGACCAAGTGAGGGCTCCACAACCACCCATCTGTCTATTAGTTCTTCAATAGTTAATGTGCTGTGAGACATATATTCACTACAGAAGCTCAAAGACAAGTAACAGGCAAACAGATCAATATCATAGCAGGACCTAATGTCATTAATAATTTTTAGAAAAATCTTATTCAGTCTAGCTACTGGGCCTAGATGTTGGAGACACGTCATCATTTACCTTTACAAGAACTTCCTTAGGGACACGTGGCTACCCCCAAACCCAGAGCGTGGTTAGAGACTCAGGGCATCAGTGCCCGGGGCAGGTGTGCGGGATCTCACCTTTTATGTCTACCCAAGGCTGACGTCAGCGTCAAGTCACGATTTGCACCGGGTGTCTCTTTAACTCGACAGGTTTTACTTCCTGTCAAATGACGAGCTCCTGGAGATTTTGGCCCAGACACGAAATCCACAAGCCGTGCAGCCTCACCTAAGGAAATGCTTCGACTCCATTTCAAAGCTCGAGTTTGCGCTCATGCCTCCGACAGAAGGGAAAATTCCCGGCATGGATACTGAGCCAGAAAGGGTCTTCACCAATGATATTTTGGCAATGCTGTCGCCTGAGGGAGAGAGGGTAAGGGGCTTTGGCTTAATAGTTCTTCATGGATAACCTTGGTCACGTGTCTGGGACTGGGGTTGAGGCTGCTCATTCTCATCCTAGGCTTGCCAGGGACTCTGCTAGCCTAGCACTTTTGAAAATAGATAAAACTGAGATAAAACTCTGACCCTCAAAGATCTGGATATCTAATGGAGAAATCATCGAGCAGCTAGAAGTAGCCACGATAATCACAATGGCAGGCTTGGAGAATGAAGTGGAGAGATGCCATCACATTTTAGTCAGCTCTGCAAAGAGGAACAGTGTCTGGCCCAGAGTGCCAGGACTTTGCCGGGCCACCTGGATGAAGACCCACCACCCTCTAATCGCTTCCACAGGATAGCATGAGTAATAGCACCCTCCTCGCCGGGTGACAGGGACTTCCAGCAGTCACTTTACGTAAATGACTTCATGTGGCACCCCCTGAGCTCTGTGAGAGTTTGTTACTGCAGCTCCTCCGGTGCTGTGTAGTGTAGTCCTTTCATATGGAGAGAGTGAAGGTATCAGCAGACTGAAGAACTGGCTGACAGGACAGGATACACACATGCGTGCACACACACATATATAGACGCACACATGTGTGCATGTATCATTGCTGGTGCAGAAGGAAAGAAATGAGAGGGTTAAGGACAGAACATTGAAAAAAACATGAAATTTCAAAGGAAGGTGAAAAAAATGGTTAAAGGAATCTCAAACAAGCAGATGCCCAAGTGACTGAAGTCAGAGGAAGAAGCAGAAGAAGTGCTGGAAAGATGTAGATCAGACCTTTCAGATGTGGAGACAGGTGACTGTGGGGAACAGGCTTACAGGAGTGTTTGGGGGTAAACTTCAGGTCACAGAGCTATGAAAAGGGAAATGGTTGAAGAAGTCCCAGAGCCTGTGGGAAGTCCTCTTTCTAGAAGCTTGCCTCAAAAGCATGCTTGTGCTAGAAGGCAGCAAAGTTGGGGGCAGGGGGGAGGAGAGGGATGTGACCCAATGCCAAAGGCCTCTGAGTTTGCAGAGCTCAGGGTTCTGTTACAGACATACAACATGTAGACAGCCCACAGGTCCCACCCAAGACACTTTCTTACCGTCCTAATTGCCTCATAGGTCGGCCTGGGGAAGGGCCTCAAAGCGAGAGGCAATGTGGAAGAATGGCTCGGCAAGGTGGAGGAAGCCATGTTCACGTCCCTCCGCCGCCTGTGCAAGGCTGCCATCGCTGACTACCAGGGGAAGCCCAGGACAGAGTGGGTGACTGCTGGCCACCCTTCCCAAGTAACACTCTTGTTAAGTTTCTCTTTCTGGGGCCCACGTTGGCGCCATGGAGCACGAGCCTAAGGGGACGTTTTGTCGCAGGTGATCCTGACCATCTCTCAGATCATGTGGTGCCGGGATCTGACCGAGGGTCTAGAATGCGAAGGGAGCCACCTAGAGGCCCTGGAAGAGTTTGAAAAGGTCAATTTTGAGGTAAGTTCTTTATCAGAGAGGCATTGTACAGCTGCCATACGAGATGGCAAGATGAGCGGAAACATAGGGTTCTTTATGATGACCCGCAAATGTTTAGACATGATTGTGTTTAAGAGGATCGGTGTGGGGCTTTGAATGAGATATCCCCCATAGTTTCAGAATTTGAGTATGTGGACCCAATGATGGCACTATTTGGGGAGGCTTAAAGGTGTGGCCTTGTTGGAGGAAGTATGTCACTAGGGTTGGGCTTTGAGGTTTCAAAACCTCATGCTATTCCAAGTGTGATCTCTCTTTCATGCCTTTGGATTGAAGGTAGGAGCCCTCATCTTCCTGCTTTAGCCATTATACCTCCGCTCTGCCATCATGGACTCTTATCCCTCTGGAACTGTAAGCCCAAACCATCCCTTCCTTCTGTAAAATTGCCTTGGTTATGATGTTTTTATCACAGCAATAAAAAGGCAACTATTAGGAAGCCTCTCACAAAACTTTATATTTTTATTAAAAATTCTTAAGTGAAGCCAGTATTGTCATGCATGCCTGAAACCACAGTGTTGTGGGGTAGAGACAAGCAGATCCTGGGAACTTAGTGGTAAGCTAGCCAGCCTCACTTAAACAGCAAATGTCAGTTTCAGTGAGGTATGTTCTTAAGGCAGTAAGACAATGCAATAGTGGAAAGCCCCGTCTGTCCTTCTCTGCATGCATGCGAGACTTCACACACACACACACACACACACACACACACACACACACACGCGCGCATGCGCACACACACACACACACACACACACACAGTGAAAACAGCATTGTAAATGCACACTGCAGTATTTGTAGCAACAGGCACGGTGCTGTGCAGCAGATCTCTAGGACCGATTCATCTTACCTAACGCTGCAGCTTCATGTCTACTGAACAGCAAAACCTCCCTCCCCAGCCCTGGCCACCACCACTCTTCTCTACTTTTATCAGTGTGATAAACACCTCACACCTGTGGCTGGATTATTATTTTAAACTTAATGTCCACTCACTATCCACCCAATTAATTGACATTGTCACCTGTGACAGGATTCCCTTCCTTTTCTGGCTGAATGCTAGTCCATTGGGTGCACAGGACACATTTTCTTTATCCAAAGAAATCTGGTGGGTTTTTAGGTTGTTTCTTCGTGCTGACAGCGGTAAATAATGCTCCTTAAGACTCTGATTTCAGGTCTTTGATTTATATGATCAGAAGTGGGGTTACTCAATCAAATGGCAATTCTAATCGCAGGGATTTTTTTTTTGAGAAACCTCTGCACAATGTCCCATCTGCATGTCCTAACATCATATTCCTACCAGCAGCATCCAGAGATCCCTATCTCTAGCTCCGTGTCCTTGCCAGTACTTGTTATCTTTTTTTTTTTTTTTTGACAATGGGCTTGAGATTACATCACATTGTGGTTTTGCAATATTTATTCTTTTGACAAGTTCATACATGTACATAGTGGGATTTACTTTTTCTCACTGCTACCCTCCCTTGCGGGTCTCCTATGCTTTTTATTTCCATCATCCTCTTTAGAGGTCCCTTCCTCACGTTTGTATCTTTTTGTTTTGTCCCGTGACACACTGATTTTTAATCAAGATCACCTATGTGGCCTCAGGTTTGGAACTGTTCATTGGAACCTGGTGGACTCGCCACTGGTTACACTGTGAAGGCAATGACTTTCCTCTCAGATTCCATCAGTAGCCAATAGTTGGGCAAGGAGGGGCAGACCCCCATGAGCCCCTCCTTGGTTCACGATTGGCTGTTGACAGGCCCAGGCTCGTGCAGGCAGGCCCAGCGCAGACAGCTGCGGCTGCTATGGGGTCATGTGATGGCCATGCCACGCTCTGAAGATGGCATGTCCCAGCCCTTCTCCCCATCTTCTGCTTCTTGCTTGCTTCTGCTCCCTCTTCTGTTACGTCCCGTGTGCCTAGGGAGGGTACTGTCAATGTCTTACTTAAGGCTGAACATTCAGCCCTCATTTACTCTCTGTGCTAGGTTTTTGGGTTTTGCTTTTGTCACCTTACACTGGAGCGCTGGAGTCACCTGAGAAGATGTGGTAGCAGTATTGTAGAAATCGCCTCTATAAGATTGACCTGTGAGCAGGTCTGTGGGGGATTTCTTGATTGCTGTGGGAGGAATCAGTCCAATGTAGGCAGTACCATCCTCGGGCAAGTGGTCCTAGTATACAAGAAAGCAAACTGAGAAAGCAACGGAGAGCAAGCCAGTAAGCAGCATTCCTCATGGCCTCTGCTTCAGTTCCTACCTTCAGCTCCTGCCTTGGCTTCCCAAGGTGGTAGACTGTAACTTGTAAGCAGAAACAAACCCTTTGCTCCCAAGCTGATTTTTTTGTCATGGTGTTCATCTCAACAATAAAAAGCAAACCAGGACACCTTTAGCATCTTGAACAGCCATGAATCTTAGTACTCACTGCTGACACAAAGAGAAACTTCTCAGGTAAAAAATGAGGAGAGCATGTGTTAGAAAATATTATAATTTCATTTTTCTTTCATTGAGGTTTTGATAATAACATGCCTGGTGACTACAGATATTCAGCATCATATGTGCATATATAGATACAGATATAGATCCTGGACAGTCGGTATCTCTGCTTTAGAAAAGTACTATTCAAGTCATTATCCTACCTTTAAATTTGAGCCATTTGGTATTTTCTTATTGTTGTCTTATGCCACGTATATTCAAAGTAGATTTGGGGAAGATTTAAACATATGACTGAAAGCCAAAAGGTGCCATGACATTTTCCTTCACACTGGTATTCTGGTTATGACAGCCAAAGCAAAACCAGACAATGGGACTGTACTCAGTTAAAAAGCCTTTCCCAGAAAATGAGACAACAGAGTGGAAACACGATCTAGACACCAAAGATACGATATCTGTCAGCTGTATTTCCAACATGGACCTAGGCCTGATCTTCAGCTCCAGACTTAACTGGTCTTCCAAGTGCCAGTGCGTTTTCTAAAGATTCACCCCTGAGACAGAGACAGAACAGGGAAAGGGAAGCAGAAACACCACAGGAGACTGTCAGTGGGATTCTCTCTCCAGAGTCCTAGAAGTGGATCCCCAGAGAAAGTCCCCCAGCCATCTGCAGACACGGCCCCTGACCTCGGCATAACAGAGGAAAACCCAACCCAGAAGTATAAGACCCTCAGAGGCGCCGTACGACTTAGATAAGGATGTGGTGGTCTGGGGTAAATAGGGAGCTAAAGGATTTGAATTTATTTAGTCACTGGTCTGGTTAAAGTGCTCTGCAATGCTCTTTTATTGTTATTAGTGGAAAACTACAAACGAGAAGCCTCATCAGAATGACCTGGACCTCCTTGTAGGCCAGGCTAGCCCCCCACAGAGATACACCAGCTTTTGCCTTTGAGTGCTAGGATTAAAGGCATGCGCATGCACCATATCTGGTGAATTTCCAGGTAGAGCAGTCTACTCCCCAGCCAGAGACTTAATCATGTATCAAGGGTTTTTAAGAAGCATATCCACCAAGGTCTGATTTTACTCTTTCAAGGCTCTGCCATAGCCATCCAGTTATTGGCCTTCTCTGATTATCAGTTTGCTTAACTGCAAAAATGGTGTGCAGATAGTCTGTACTTCATAGAAGTCTTATAAAAATTAAATAAGACATTGTATTACTTTGTCATAGAATTATAAAGTTTTCTAGTTAGGTTTTTTTTTTTAGAAAATATCTACTCTATATTTAATAATGGAAATACATATTGCAAGCTGATGTTGAGCATTTACTGCAATAATTCTTTAACTCGCAGAGATTGAACGCCCTGGCTGCACTAGTTCGAGGCTCTCTTCCTAGGCTGCACAGAAACATCATAACTGCATTGATTACCATTGATGTGCATGCGAGAGATATAGTTACTGAGCTGGTTCAAACCAAGGTAAATGTTTCATTAATGGAAAATGGCACGGCAATCTGCGGATTCCATGTGTGTGTCTGACACAGCCACCATTCCTATCACTGCTGTAGGTAGACTCAGCCGACTCCTTTGACTGGCAGCGACAACTGCGCTATTATTGGGATATAGACCTGGATAACTGTGTGGCTAGGATGGCACTCTCCCAGTACACCTACGGCTACGAGTATTTGGGAGCATGCCCAAGACTGGTCATCACTCCTCTCACGGTACGTTATTGATCATTATTGATCGCCTTTTCATACAAACAGCGTGGGAAGTACTCAACATTGCTGCATCTCTATAAGACAGAGAGTGGCCTTGTCTGATTTTTGTGCCTGTGTCTGTGGGCACAGTTAAAGTTTTTCAGGGCCAGGGAGATGCTTCCTTCTGGAAAGTGCTAGCCATGCAAGCATAGACTTAAGTTCAGATCCCTGGCACCTATATAAGAAGCTGGGCATGGGGGCATGTGCTGCAAGCACAGTGCTGTGGAGGCCGAAACAGGAAGATCCCTGCAGATCACTGTCCAGCCAGCCTAACCAAACCAGTGAGAGACCTGGAGTGGAGAGGGATTGAGGAATTTACCTAGTGCTGACCACTGATGCACACACGCACCTACATGACTATCCCACATACATGTGAGTGCACACACACACACACACACACACACTTCTATTAAATAAATCAATTAGACCTATGAATTTGTAAATAAAGTCACTTCTTTTCAATGATGACAATTGATTGATTTTTTCAGGATCGTTGCTATCTTTGCCTTATGGGGGCTTTGCAGCTGGATCTCGGAGGCGCACCTGCCGGGCCTGCTGGCACTGGGAAAACAGAGACCACCAAAGACCTAGCAAAAGCTCTAGCCATCCAGTGTGTGGTCTTCAACTGCTCTGATGGTTTGGACTACAAGGTGTGGTTGTCATTTTTAATCTGATACAAATATTGAATGCTTTCATCAGTTTTCATTGTTTGCAACATGAATTAAAACAAGGAGACAGATGATAGCGAACAGAGAAGAAAATGGTATTAAAATAGGATGAGCAGAGCACGTCAGCATGTGGTGGGCTGGGCCGTCTGGGTAAGAATCAATGCAGGGGAGACATGTCAAAAAGCGAATTTTTAAAAAGAAGATCTATACAGGGCAGGTAGGGGTGGCTAGAAAGATGGTTCAGCAGTTAAGAGTGCTTGGTGCACCTGCAGAAAACCTGAGTTCCGTTCCTAGCACCCACGTGAGGTGGTTCACAACCCTCCTTAACTCTAGCTTCAGGGTATCTGACACCCCCTTCTGGCTACCAGGACACTGAGTGTTCACACACACACACACACACACACACACACACACACACACAATAAAACAATCTCTTAAATCTAACCATAAGTAAGTAGAGTAAAAGTCATATAGGCTAGAATGCATTCAGGGACGACAGAAGAGTAAAATCTAACTTTTTAAAAGAAGATGGGCCATCGAGAGACACTGATACATAGTGAGAAGTTTGAAGGCTCACTACTGAAATGCTTGCCTAGTGAATTTGATTTTCCCACACCACCAAAGATAGAAGCAGCCTTCAAGGAACTGAAGTACATGGGAGGAGGGAGAATTAAAGGAAAAGTTTTCAGTACATTTGGTCCTGGGCTCCCTTTATATGTTAAAAATTATCAAGATAAACTGTAGCCAGTGGTATTTCACTTGCTAGAAATTAAAGATAATGTATTTTATATATCTATTTGACGTAAAATACCAATAATGATGTTAACATAAACATCCATTTTGTGGAAAAAAAAACTTTACAAGCAAAAAGCTTACAGGTTATTTATGTCTTTTTAAATCTTTGGTGATTGGGAAAATGAATGGCAGCTAGATTTTCATATTTTATTTTGTATTTAATCCCTTGAGGCTTATGGCTTTGGTTGAACTGTCTGAATAGACTCTAGTCTCTGATAGAACTGTATGCTGAAAAGAGGAATATTTTAATAATTTTCTCAGGTAGTTGACTGGGAAAGACAGATAGCGCTTTAGTACAATTGGGAAGCGCTTAGACATCACAGACACCCTGAAAGATACCTTGGTACTTGCAGAGATCCATGCTGGCTTCTTAGTTCTTCTGGTGGGTGTTAAGAAAATAAAAAAAATGTACATATTTATGTCTCTATTGTTAGAAACTTTGAAGACTATAAATTCACTAAGTAAGGCTTTTTGAGACACTGTCTTCCAGCCTCCTACCTTCCATTCTGTCACAGTTTGTGACATTTGCACATTATTCAATGCTTGTCTCTGTTTTGTCTGGAAATTGAATGTAAAATGTCAGTGCCTCACATAGTACTCATGCTAAGACGGCTCTTTGCAGAATCTGAGGGCATAATTAGACCCCAGACAAGCACTGCCACAGAGAAGTCGCCACCTACCCTTCAAAGGCGAGAGCTATGTCAAGCAATGAATAGTCTCTTTCTTTACCTCCTCTGGGACAGTGTTTTCAAAACCTTTGTATGTACAAACTGCCCAGTGATCTTCTATTAAAATAGATGAGATATTCGATTCTATTTGCTTTTCCAGTTGACCACAATTTCACAAACCATGAACATCAGAGTGAGTAATTTGTTACCCACAATGGAGTAAGACAAAGAAAACATACCATAATTGTTTATGAGAAGAGACATAAACACTCCATCTGAACCCCAACATGACTGAGCACCCCCCCTCTCCCAGCTAACCTAGTAACTGCTGCATCTTCAGCAAAGCTTCAGGCAGCTTTCCTTTCTCCTGCTACCTAGATTGGCAATATCATGAGACTCACTGCAGAATTGCCCCTGCTCTCTTGTTTGTGTGTCTCCTTCCTCAAAAGATAGTCAAGTCCTGACATCTGGCTACCTGGTTTAGGGATAGAATCTTTACTAATAGATAAGACAATGCTAAAACTGAATGAGCCTAATGTAGTAACCAATGCCCTTCTAAGAAGAAGGAAATGAGAGTACAGTCACCTAAATAGAAGAGGAAATTATGTGAAAAGACACACTAGAAGCAGAGGTTGGAGTGGCGCAGTGTGAGCCGGGAAATGGTAGATCGCCTGCCAGTACTAAAATCTGCAGGCTAAGCATGGTTTATCAACACCCAGATCTCTGATTTCTAGCTTCTAGAGTGTAACATCATATATGTTTGATCCTTGGAGCCAGACTATTGCAATTTGTTGATATACAGAGCAGGGGCTCGAGAGATGGCTCAGCAGTGCTTGCTGTTCTTGTAGAAGACCTGAGATGGATTCCCAGCACTCACATTGGCCAGCTCACAACCACCTGAAACTCTAGCTCCAGGGGTTGACAGTCCTCTTCTGGCCTTCGCAGGCACCTGCACATTCATGTGCACACACAGAGAGACACACATACATAAATAAAAATTTTAAATTGGGGTTTCAGAGATGGCTCAGTGGCTAAGAGTACTGACTGCTTTCCCGGAGGACACAGGTTCAGTTGCCAGCACTCATATAGTAGCTCACAAGCTTCTGTGACTCCACGTCTAGGAGAGCTAACTTCCTCTTCCAGCCTCTGTGGGTATTAGGCCCACAAGTGCCGCGTAGACATACATGCAGGCAAAACACCCATGCACATGAAATAAGATAACGATGTTTAAAAGTAAATACATCTTTAAATATTGTATGTGTATCTACTTAGGTACAGTACAAAACCCTTCTTCGTTGAGCCTTTCCTGAAATCTCCTGGGCCAAGCCGGACCACTACTTCACCCCCTTTCCTCGTGTTCTACAACCCATGATTTCCTCAGGGCTCACTTCACCAAGTGTGGTTTCTCCCTTGTTGGGACAAGTGATAAATGCAACTGTGTTTGCTTATTGATGGATTCCTTGTCTACCTTTGGCTCCTGGGCTTTGCCTTCTCCTTCACTTATACTGAAAGGTGCTGGAGAAATGGATCAGTACTTACAACTGTGTACTGCTATTGCAGAGTACCTGAGTTCAGTTCTAAGAACCCGTGTTGCACAGCTCACAACCACTTGTAAATCTAGCTCTGTGGGGATCCTATGCCCTCTTCTGGCCTCTATAGGTACCTGCACACATGTGCACATACGTCCACACACACACACACACCTAAGAATCTGCCTGACTTGCAAAATATTTGTTGATCACGAGAAGCATCCTTTTTATTTTTTAAGTGTTTCAAGACAGGGTTTTTCTGTGTAGCCCTGGCTCTTCTGGAGCTGACTTTGTAGATCAGGCTGGCCTCAAACTCACAGATATCTGCCTGCCTCTGCCCCCCAAGTACTGAGACTAAAGGTGTGTGCCACCACATCCTGGTGAAGCATCCTTTCTTAAGATCACTAGTTGGAACCGCCCCAACAGGCAGGCAGAAAGTTTTGCATTCCAGGCCAATGTATCATACCAAGATGCGGTTTGGATGAGGCCCGACCAGTCTTTGCATCTGGACTTTTGATACAGACAAACCATGTGAGAGCTGGATTTCAAACTCCCACAGTCCTCCTCGGCCAAGAGTGACTAAGGATTTTATTTTTAAAGTGTTCACGTTTCAGTTGCTTTCGTTCCTAAGGAGACCATCTTTTATTATTACTGGGTTATCAACAACTGAATTGAAAGATCTGGAATCATCTTTCTTTCCGTGTCTCTGCTTTCCTGTCCACAGCACCAATGTCCTTGTCTCCCATAATCTCGTATCTCCCTTAAATCGACCTCCTTTGTCTACAGTGAGGTTCTGGCATTTTAATCTGATGTGGGAAAAGTCGGCATTGAAATCTCAACAACCCTGTGTTTCCCATGTAGAAGAGAAGGAAAGTCCGATAGATAAGGAACCATTACTGTCCTGCATGGCCTGATGTTTAGAAATTCTCGAAGGCCCCATTGAAGAAGGCCCAATTGTTTTCTACCTTGGGCTACACTTTTCTCAATTATAGGATCGGTTTCAATGTTTTATCATCTACTGGCAATTTTTCCCCAAAATTTTTTCCTGTCATTATTTTCCCCTTTACATCATGATTTTGTCACGTGGGATCAGGTATGAGTACAGACATACAAATGAAGAAATACCCATATGAACCTATGCTTGCTGGAACAGGAGGAAGAATGGTCACTGTCCAGCTCACTTGACCTTGAGACAGAAAGTGCATCGCTTCGGTTCTTAGAAACACACATACTGTAAAGGAATAGCAACCAAAAAATCCAGTCTTCAAAGACATTGTACACTTTTGATGGCACAATTACAATCATTTTCATTCACCATAAGGATTCTGCTATAGAATAAATCAGCAGGGGCTGGAAAGCCAGCTCAGCTCAGGAGATAAGAGCAATAGAAGCTCTTGCAAGCTCTAGGTTCAGTTCCTGGCTGTCACATGGTGGCTCCTAACTATTCTAAGGGATCCAACGCCCTCTTCTGGCTTCAGTGGACACTGCACCCACAGGGTGCACATACGTATATGCAGAGAAGATTCTCTCGTGCATGCCTTTAATCCCAGCACTCAGGAGGCAGAGGCAGGTGGATCTCTGTGAGGTCGAGGCCAGCCTGATCTACAGAGTGAGTTCCAGGACAGCCAGAACTGTTACACAAAGAAACTCTTTCTCAAAAAAAGCAAAATAAATAAGTAAATAAATAGATCTTTAAAAAAAAAAAAAAGATGAAATCAAGGCCTACCCCCAGTGCAGCGGTGCCTCTGCTTGTGGGCGCTCATGCCCTGCCTGCCACAGTGGGCACCTTTCAGAGACAACAGAAACCCCACTAGTGAAATTCCCCAAGGCCTCTTTAAAACCCTCAAGTTTGTCTCTTCCGTGAGTTACACTTTTTAAGAACCTGTAAGTATTTGCCATAGATAAGTGAAGGTTATGAATAAAAATTCCCCAAGGACATATGGTACACATTATCATTTTATTTAAGAGAAAACTTGGATTCAAACCATTAAAGAGAAGCAAAAGGCTATGTCCTCTTGTAGAAGTGTGCTTGCTTCTGGTATGTAATGCGCATCGTTACTAGAACACCAACAGTAACCACGCTCCAGAGGCCGCCCTCCTTTCCTCTGTGTCTCCGCTCCACATTGTACACCTTAGAGGAGACCAGCAGTGCAGCCAGAAGCTGATTAGCTCTGCTTGCATTTCAGATGATGGGGCGCTTCTTCAGTGGCTTGGCGCAGTCAGGGGCCTGGTGCTGCTTTGACGAATTCAACCGAATTGACATTGAAGTCTTGTCAGTCATTGCCCAGCAACTCATCACCATCAGGAATGCCAAGGCTGCAAAGGTGAGATGTCCGGGCGGCTGGCTATCAGTGCAGCTTTCTCAAGCCGCTCTCTAATTCAGCAAGCAGTGCCTTGGGAAGGACATCGTCCAGTGTAATCAGGGAATGCCATAGCAACAGGGCTGACTGGGGTAGGTGCAGCCCTGATCTAAGCAAAATGAAGAAACAGATGCTGTGCTGGGCATACAGAGACTGTGAGAACGAGTGTCTGAGCTCACGAAACCCTCCTTCCCACCCCCAAGGTATACACACACATACACACACACATATACACACACACACACTTTCTTCCTCACTTTTCTCCTCCTTACTTTTGACATTTACTTACCTGATGCTTCTTGAGTTCCATTTTTTCTGGGCCCCATAACTTTCTTCATGACTTCCAGGGCCAACCTAGTGTTGGTGAGAAAATAGCAGAGAAAACCTGAGAGGCTCAAGGAGTCCACACCTCTTCAGGTGAGCTTTTCAGAGCCCACTGAAAGGGATAATCTGAGGACCAAATAGAGATTCTGAGCGAGCCTGCTACTTAGCATCCCCCACATGAGTCACTGCTGAAGAAGGACTTTCGTGTTGGGCAGGTGATGGCTGTGAAGGAAGAGCCTTCTAGGTTTGGTCACCAAAGAGCAGCACAATTTAGCCTCCATAAACCAGAATCTTCCTCTTTCCTTTCAGGGAATTAACTGCCCCAAGTCTCTTAATTCCTCCCTAAACCCCTTCCAGAAGACGACCAGACTTCCTTGTTCCCCATCAGTAAGGTTCATATTGCAAAGCTGGGGATCTTTGGATTCACCCCAGCTCAGGAGCCAATCACTGTTGAAAGGTGCCCTGGTAAGGAGTTATTAAGTCCAGTGTGGAAAGCCCAGGAGATCACCCTCTCCAGCTTCTGTCCTCTGTCGTAGGTGAGCATAGGATCTGTTCCTTTGCAGTCCCCTCCGACAAGACTTCAAGCCTGCACCTGCACATGCCTATGACCTTCTCAGAGTCCTGGGGATGATGACAGACAAGACAACCATACAGGAAACAGGGCAAGATATTTTAATTTAAAAAAATGTTAAGGATTTTTATGACTTCTGCAAAGTAGCAAATTATAGAAAAAAAGGAAGTAGGGACTGGACTTCCAGTGAGTGGCTAAGTCAGTGAATCTCTATGGTGCTTTTGTGTTTTCATTAACCTTTGTGAAGGAGGAGATGATTACAGGTGAAAACGATTCAAAGAAGTCAAAAATTATTTCTACGGATGCCGCAGAACTGAGATACACACTGGAATCCAAGCGACCCCTCCATTCTGTCCTGCTTCTACTAAACACACCTACTCTGCAAAGGTGTGGGTTAAATGTGAAGATTTCTAGAAAGAATTTGCAAATCATTTCCATCTTGCAAGAGCGAGTCTGGAAAGCAAAGGGTCATGAACCCGACAGGATGGAGGTGGGCTGGAGCATTCGCAGCTGGACGGCAGCCAGGTAGTCGGAGCGGGCTAAGCCCCTAGGACCAATGAAGAAATTCAAACCTAAGTGTAGAGTCTTGAGCAGTGAAAGCATCCGTTCCACAGCAGCCAGGTCACTCAGCGTTTTCTTCCCAGGCAATGACACAGGGCCCAACCCCACCCTGGTCTGCCCCCATAGTCTCAGGCCTCGGACAGCACCCTCGCTCACTGTCCTGACTCGGAATCTTAGCATCAGCTCTATTTTGTCTCTTTACCTTCAGCCTAGAGTCTAAACTGTTCCTAGAAGGTAAGAACTGCACCTGCGGGGAGACCCTCATCCATACATGTACTTCTCAGGTTCTGGCTCTGGTCTCCCCAGTCTGTAGTTGGCCCGAACTCTCCACAGTCACCTCTACTCCGTCACTCTTCTTTGCTTCTCACAAGCCGGGAGACAAACGAGAAGCTCTTCAACTCAGACTACAAGACTCTGGGTACTGGGAGCCCAGTGTACCTGTTGCTTTCCTCATTGCCATGAAAACTGCCCACCGAGAGCAACTTGAGGGAAAAGCGGGTGGTTGTGACTTAGAGGTGATACAGTCCTTTCCTGGAGGAGAAGGGACGGCATAAAGGCTTAGAGGCTAAGACTTGGTGATGAAGGCATGGGGATAGGAGTGTGAGGTAACTAACTGGTCAGTCAGGAAATAGCAGACAGGAAGTGGGCCCGGCTACATGACCTCAAGGCCGACCTCTAGTGACCCACTTCCGCTAATGCTCAAAGCTCCCATGCCTTCTGAAACAGCACCACCAGCTGGGAAGAGCCGGTGGGGACAGTCCACAGCGTCAGGCCCACCTACGCTTTGCTCTGAACTTTGTCCCACTTTAGCTAAGTAGGTTTCTCTTGTTCCCCGAATGTGCAATGCTCTTTCTTGTTCTTATTCTTCCCACCTGAAAGCTGCCCAATCATCAACCTAAAATGCCCTTCCACCCTCCACATACCACCCCATCAACCATCCCCACACCCCTATACCGTGTGCACCAGATCTCCAGATGCCTCTCTGTTCCCAGCATGGCTTTCGTATGCACACATACCACCAGACCACCACCACACCACACCACCACACCACACAACCAACAACCCACCACACCGCCACACTAGACCACCACACCACACCATGCTACCACCACCACACCACACCACATCACTCCACCACTACCACACACCCACCACACCACGTCCACAACCACCACCACCTCCACCACACCACCACCAAGACTGTCACATTTGCTACATGGGGTGGTCCCAGTCTGGGCCTGAGTGCACACAGCAGGGCTCAAGCATGAGCACCCTTCAACTCTGTGTCTCCCTGGCTCACCCTGGCTCGGCCTTCCACAGGTGCTCAGCAATCCTCTACTGTTAAGGGCAAGTGAGGGTAGTGCAGTCACAGACAGGCCACACCACTCGTAGGCTTAACCCAGACTGTGATTTCCCCGGGGAGACCAGCAAGACAGAGTGGAACGGGCTGCTCAACCAAGCGGTCGAAGGTAAGCTGAAGAGTCTCAGCGGATGTTGAGACCGGAAGCGTTCAGGACTTGCTCAGGTAGGAGCACACGGCTTGGACAGGACGAGGCAGGGAAGGGAAGAGCAGTGGACACAGGACCCAGAAGAGACCGGAAGTAGGCATAGTCTAGAGAAAGCTTCCCTCACCCCACAACAGGACCCGGCGGGCTCTGCTTGGATGCTCCCTTTAAGTGAGTCTCTGATCCCAGAAATGATTGTGTGAACGAATTTACAAACGCTCAGACAAGTGCTCGTTTCTTAGACCTTCTCTTTGCACAGCTGTCCAGATTCATGTTTGAGGGCCGGGAAATCAAGCTCGTCATGACCTGTGCCGCTTTCATCACCATGAACCCCGGCTACGCTGGCAGAACGGAACTGCCGGACAACCTGAAAGCCCTGTTCAGACCATTCGCCATGATGGTTCCCAATTACGCGCTGATCGCAGAGGTGAGCTTCAGACTGTAACAAAGCAGGGTTTTAATTAAGCATGGTTTATCTTATTTGTCATCTAATTCTCTCAAGACAGAGGCTCCTTTTATTTCCTAGTTTCTTCTTTTTGATTATTATGAAATGCCTTGACCAAAAGCAACTTAGGAGAGAAAGGATTCATTTTGAGTCTTAATTCCAGATCGCAGTCCACCAAAGCTGGTAAGAAAAGCGGGCGTGAACTTAAAGCAGCCAGTCACATCACAGTCAAGAACACAGAGAAAGGAATGCATGCTTGCTTACTTGTTCTCAGCTCACTTATACACTTCCATGATCCAGGACCCAGGCCCAGGGGATGCTGCTGCCCACAATGGACAGCGAAGACAATCCCCCATAGATATAACCACAGGCCAGCCCGATGGAGGCAATCTGTCATTCAGAATCTCTTGCAGGCAATTCTAGATTGTGACAAGTTGACAGTTCAGCCTCAATGTCTCGCTTTCTAAGCACCCAAGCCGTGGCTGTTCGCTATTACTCACACTGAGTGCAAATTTGCGCAAAAAGAGAATGTCTCATTCTACGTGTTCACTTGGTTTTCAGTCTTACTTCTAGCATCCAGAATTCCCCAGCTGGTTCACAGAATCTAGCAGACTCCTAAACACGGAGTGAGGCAACATATTTGATTAACCTACTTACTGGGCTTTAATCAGTTCATCTCTAAGAATTTGAGTGTCGGGATTTGTTCTAAAAAGACAGCATTATCCCCCACTTCTCTTTGGATGTAAATTTAATTAGAGCCAAGAAGTGTTGGAGCCCAGTCTGTTGCCTCGTGCCTCTAATCCCAATCCTCAGAAGGCTAAAAAACGGAAGGATTACTGTGAGTTCAAACCAGCTTGGGTGATATAGTGAGACTTTATCTCAAAAAAAGACAAAATTAGGAAGAAGTGTTGAGTCAAAGCTGTGTCACTTGAATATTCATAATCACTCGATTATGGAGAAGGGGGTTCGTTTGTAGTCTATAACAGTTTAAGGCAATAATCATTAATAGATTAATTATTTGTGATTGATAAATGTTTCTACATCTACCAAGGAATCCTTTTATTTGAATGCTTTTATTCTTTCATCCTAGCTAAGACTCCATGTGTATACGTTTCACATGTTTCTCAGAGCACTTTTAATGAGGTATGCTTTATGTACAACAAAGTGCCCACAGCTCATACGGATATGAGCAAATATTTGAACAGAGACTCATCTGTCTGGCGCCAAGACCAAAATACAGGGCTTCCTTTCAGAACTCCAAAAGCTCCCTTGAGCCCTGGGCTGCATTTCATATCGATGGACACTTCCCCTTTCAGAATGGAATTTCTCGGAAAGCACCGGTTCCTCCTGCGGCTAATACATTCTTTTGAATTATTAAAGAATCTTCTACCTGAAGTAAAAGGAATTGATTACGACTAGACCAGACCAACAGTAGAGGAATTTCAAGCTGAATTAGCATAATGCTTGAAGCATTCAGGGGTGCCCTGCGTCTGCTGCAGACACAGAGGTGGGAGGGCAGCTGAGACAGGCTGTACCTTTGCTCTCCCTTCTGTCTGCGACCCGTTCCGCATGTGCTCCCACTTTGCCTACTGTTGTGCTGCTCAGCCCTGAACTGGAGGGATTTCTAAGTGCAGTCTTCTGGGCTTGCTTCCTGTTGGAGTCACAGATGAAAAGAGTCAGGCTTCTCATCAGCAAATGCTTTCAATGGTGACAAAGATCCTCACGTCATAATAAGAGCACTGGTAGGGAAAGTGAAGTTGTTCACTTTCTGACCTTGCAAAGCTGGGCAGCAACCTAGGATGGGAGGCACACTGGATGAAACTCTAACACAAGCCCCTTCCTCCTTTTCCTCTGTGGCTGAGGAATCACGAGGACTTGATCCTACACACAATCTAGGTTTTGTCCTCCATCTGCCTCTTACATGTGTCTTATTCTGAACAAAAATCACGTGTGAGTTTATCTTTATCTCTACCGTTTTAGTTTATCAGGTGGATGACCCTGTCACATGTCACATCTACGGGTCATTAGGCAAACTTGACTATTAATTTTCTATTCTAAACTTTTATCTTGGGAAGTCAGCCTGGCAGACTCTAGCAGGGCTCCTGTGCCGCCTGTTCATCCGTCTCAGCACTTAAGCTGACTGGAGGCGCCTTTGAAATGAGCTGCCATGTAGCCTTTCTTACATAATCACCTACAGTGTGAAATCCACAATAGCAGAGCCGCAAAGAAAACAGAAGGCAATGGCTGGGCTGCACGATCCAAGCCCTGCTTCCAAGCTCACCTGCTGTGGTTGGGGCAGATCACTGGTGTGATGGGTAGAAGGAACACTCCGTTCCTACCTCTACTGTGGAAGAAAAAGATTTAGGCTGCAAAATGGCTCAGCAGGCAAAGGCACTTCCCGCCCTGAAAACCTGAATTCAATCCCTGAGCTTTCCACAGGCATGCAATGACACATGCACAGCCACACACCACGTTCTCTCTCTCTCTCTCTCTCTCTCTCTCTCTCTCTCTCTCTCCTCTCCCTCCCTCCCTCTCTCTCTCTTCCTCCCTCCCTCCGTCCCCCTCTCTCTCTCTCTCACACACACTAAATAAGTATAAGTAAAGACAGCAGCTTTCTAGGCTGGAGAAGGGCTGCAAACCTTTGCTTAGTTGCCTTAACCATAGGGAGCAAATAGTAATTCCATCTCTCCTGAGTAGGTCTCTTCAGTCTAAAGAGACTGATTCTTGCTTTTGTGTTCAGAATTTACACCACCGTTCAACTCTGTATGACCACTTTTAAAAGCTGAACACAGCTGCTCCTCACGCCAGCGGTCACCAGGGCTCCATCACTGCCTGTAGAACGGGCAGAATCACTACTCACGGCCCTGTCACTCTTCTGGGACGCAGGAAACTCTTCTCATTCTATGCTGTTACAAAATGTCTGACAAGAACAACTGATGGAAGAAAGGTTTGCGTTGACTCACAGTTGCGGGTACAGCAGGGATAACGTTGATGCGGGAGTGCGAGGCAGCTGGCCGCGTTTCTACCATGTTCTTTGATAGTTGTCTCCTCACTAAGCAATAGAAAGGTGTGATATCTAGGGCAGATGTCAAGTACATCCATATCAGGCTACTATGTTGAAGGCAAGACAACGTAAACACAGTGTTCTATTTTACCTGCTAGGTAATTCTGTATTCGGAAGGCTTTGAATCCAGTAAGATACTAGCGAGAAAGATGACGCAGATGTACAAGCTCTGCAGTGAGCAGCTGTCCCAGCAGGATCACTATGACTTTGGCATGAGAGCTGTCAAGTCCGTACTGGTCATGGCTGGGTAAGAAATCCAAAGGGAGATAGCTCAGTCCCTAAAGTAAAGTGCTAGCCCCGCGAATGTCGCCTCCTCAGAAGCCACGTAAGAAAGCAGAGCATGATGGTGCATGCTTGCAATCTCAGTGCTGAGGAGACAGAAGTGTTGGCATTCAGAGAAGGCAACTGCATCCCCACAGATGTGACGGAGGAATGCACAGTCATCGATCTGTATGACGGGGTGAGGGCGACAACAGGGCTCTGCCTGAAGTTCGCAGCAGAGAAGACAGACTAGCCTACAGCGGCTTTCTAGAGAAGGGGCTAACTGGGCTGCTTTTGAAGGGAGAATAAGAGCAGACAAGGGTTGGAGAAATGACTCAACATGTAGAAGCACTTTCTGCTTGTCCAGAGGAGCTGAGTTTGATTCTCAGAACCAACATTGGGTAGCTTATTACTGAGTTGTAATTCCAGCTCTAAGGGATCTGACAGCCCTCTTTTGGCCTTCGTGTGTATGTGTGTGTTTCTGTGTGCACACACGCAGAAACACACACACAAATGAATAAATAAAAGACATGTTTTTTAAAGGAGCATGCAAGAGAGAAAGGCAGGGCATCCTGGACAGAGGGAACAAAAAATGCCAGGGAAGTGAGCCGTTGTGATACAACCCACGGGCTCCAAATCCAGCCTGAGCAGTCTAGATTGCTAGGGGAGGGTATTTGAGACAGTGTTCCTGTCACTATCCTCTAGGCTTTATAGCCAACGATGGACTTGTCCTTGAGCCGTGATAGAGGCGAATCAACACACACACAGGAAGACAAGTCTTTAGCAGGAGTCTCCGTGGAGTCCCTGACCTACAACTTTAGAACATTCTATTCTGTCTTCCATTCCTTCACTGTCATCTTAATGATTCTCTTGCATTTAGGTCTCTAAAAAGAGAGAACCCAGACCTAAGCGAAGATGTGGTCCTCATCAGAGCTCTACGAGACTCCAACTTGCCGAAATTCTTAACAGATGACGCTCTCCTGTTCAGGTAAGTTCCCAGGGCTGGGGCGGAGGCACTGCCACAGAGAGGGAAAGAACGTGGCTCCCGGGGTTTTCTGTCTCTTTAAAGCCAATACATTTCTCTTCTGGAGATGTGTGCATCCCTTTAAGAATCACAGCCACAGGTGACAGCGCTGACCTGTGAACCCGACCACTGGGGAGGGGTAGGAAGATCTGGAATCGAAAGCCATCCTGGGCTACATGAGACCTTATCTCAAAAACCCAAAAGTAAAGAAAAGGAAATAGGTCCAGGTGGTGTTGGCGCGTGCCTTTAACACCAGCACTCAGGAGGCAGGGGTGGGCAGAGTGAGTTACAGGACAGCCAGGGCTGTGACACAGAGAAAGCTTGTCTCAAAAAAAAAAAAAGGGGGAAATGAGCACTGTTTATAACAAATGAGCTAAACTTATAACATTATTGTAATTACCTTTTGTTTTTCAAAACATTTTTTTGTTTTTGTTTTTCAAGACAGGGTTTCTCTGTAGCTTTGGTGCCTGTCCCAGAACTAGCTCTTGTAGACCAGGCTGGCCTCGAACTCCCAGAAATCCGCCTTCCTCTGCCTCCCGAGTGCTGGGATGAAAGGCGTGCGCATTGGTCACAAAATTGCATCATTTTATAAATTGTCAAATTTCTGANCAAATGAATAAATAAAAGACATGTTTTTTAAAGGAGCATGCAAGAGAGAAAGGCAGGGCATCCTGGACAGAGGGAACAAAAAATGCCAGGGAAGTGAGCCGTTGTGATACAACCCACGGGCTCCAAATCCAGCCTGAGCAGTCTAGATTGCTAGGGGAGGGTATTTGAGACAGTGTTCCTGTCACTATCCTCTAGGCTTTATAGCCAACGATGGACTTGTCCTTGAGCCGTGATAGAGGCGAATCAACACACACACAGGAAGACAAGTCTTTAGCAGGAGTCTCCGTGGAGTCCCTGACCTACAACTTTAGAACATTCTATTCTGTCTTCCATTCCTTCACTGTCATCTTAATGATTCTCTTGCATTTAGGTCTCTAAAAAGAGAGAACCCAGACCTAAGCGAAGATGTGGTCCTCATCAGAGCTCTACGAGACTCCAACTTGCCGAAATTCTTAACAGATGACGCTCTCCTGTTCAGGTAAGTTCCCAGGGCTGGGGCGGAGGCACTGCCACAGAGAGGGAAAGAACGTGGCTCCCGGGGTTTTCTGTCTCTTTAAAGCCAATACATTTCTCTTCTGGAGATGTGTGCATCCCTTTAAGAATCACAGCCACAGGTGACAGCGCTGACCTGTGAACCCGACCACTGGGGAGGGGTAGGAAGATCTGGAATCGAAAGCCATCCTGGGCTACATGAGACCTTATCTCAAAAACCCAAAAGTAAAGAAAAGGAAATAGGTCCAGGTGGTGTTGGCGCGTGCCTTTAACACCAGCACTCAGGAGGCAGGGGTGGGCAGAGTGAGTTACAGGACAGCCAGGGCTGTGACACAGAGAAAGCTTGTCTCAAAAAAAAAAAAAGGGGGAAATGAGCACTGTTTATAACAAATGAGCTAAACTTATAACATTATTGTAATTACCTTTTGTATTTCAAAACATTTTTTTGTTTTTGTTTTTCAAGACAGGGTTTCTCTGTAGCTTTGGTGCCTGTCCCAGAACTAGCTCTTGTAGACCAGGCTGGCCTCGAACTCACAGAAATCCGCCTTCCTCTGCCTCCCGAGTGCTGGGATGAAAGGCGTGCGCATTGGTCACAAAATTGCATCATTTTATAAATTGTCAAATTTCTGATCATAGAGAAATTTCTAGTCTGAAAACAAGTCAGGCGTGGAATTCAACATGAACGTGACTGCTTGAATCAATCCTTTTTAAATTCATTTAATTTTGTGTTTCTCCAAGTTCTATGTGTAAGACCTTCCTAAATGAAATAATATATAAATGCGTCCTCCAGAGAACAGCCCTTCCTTGCCTTTCACCAAGCACCACTCCCCAGGGGCCATCGGTTTCACTCTTCTGCTTGCTTTGTTATCTGCTCCATACGTCGCACAGCGCTTCTGCCGTTTCCTGGTTTGTGGGTTTGGGATATTGTGTGACTAAGGCTGACGGGAACACAGCCCGTGTTTTTCTTTCTATCCATCCCTTCTGCACAATTATACGCAACACCACGTGAGCTACCCTTGAACTTATGATCCTCCTGCCACAACCCCTGAGCTCTGGGACCACAGGCGCGGGCTGTCGCTCATTCTCTAAGTGTTTGTTGTATGAAGCCTTCTATCCCGCTGAAGCTTGCTCTTTGACGATTTGGTTTTACTTTTTACCTTACCAACTTTGCATAGTTGTAAGCTTTCTGTCTTCCTTAGAAAAAGCTCCTCACCACAGTGTGCAAAAGTCGCCCCCTTTTCTCCCATCTGGTACTTTTGCCACTTTATGTCTTCGTTTTGGAAAATAAAAATATAATTTTATTTTAACTTTAAACATTTCTTCTTTGACATTTGCACTGTACACAGCACTGTATGACACAAGGACATTTTCACGCAAGTCTGTATTGTATATTGAACACACCCCCCGTGGCCTTCTGCCCTCCCCATCCCCCTGCTGTTAGTCTCCTTTGCTCCTCTAGAGTTTACTTACCTGTTCATGTCCACATGCATGTGTGTGCACCTCCGGTACATCCGTGTGCTGTTGTGTGATGGTGACTGAGCCTCTTTCTTCACGGGAATGTCCCCTCTCGACTATTTCTCAGGATTTTCACAGTCCTTCCCTCCCTCCACTTTGAGCTCATACTGATTTTCTAATTTATTCATCTTTGGGAGTTCTCTTTCAGTGTTTCAATCACATTCACCCCCTCCCCAGCTCCGCCCAGATGACCTCCCTCGTGCTACCCACCTAATTTTATGCCCGTTTTTTTGTTTTTTTGTTTTTTTTTTTTTTTTGGTTTTTCGAGACAGGGTTTCTCTGTGGCTTTGGAGCCTGTCCTGGAACTAGCACTGTAGACCAGGCTGGTCTCGAACTCACAGAGATCCGCCTGCCTCTGCCTCCCGAGGGCTGGGATTAAAGGCGTGCGCCACCATCACCCGGCTTATGCCCGTTTTTTAAAGAGCTAAGTCCAATTTGTGTTGCCCATATGCTCCAAGGTGTGTGACCTCCCACTGCAGCATGGTCCATCTGGAAATTAGTAAAGGGCCTTGGTGTGGGCAACTTTCAAGGGAGGAGCGAGAGGACACAGTGGTGTAAAGGGTTAATCAGAACAATGGATTGGGAAGAATGACATGGAGGTCGGAGGGAGAGAGCAGGATAGAGGGGGAGGAATGTGTAGGGATAGTTAACACTAAAGACCTTTTGAGAAGGCCATATGGAAACTTACTACTCTAGAAACTTCTGAAATATATACATTCCCCTATATAAAGAGTTTAAATTGAGTAACCCTATAAATGGTTGCCAAAGCCCCTACTAATTTTCTCCTTTAGTTTCCATCTGATTTTTCTCTGTATCCACGCATATTCTTAAGCATATGTAATACTTTAGGGAAGCAGTGGGATGGCAGTTTTAAGTCTATTGATAAATTTACCAGCTATGTGTGTGGTACTGTGCTACCGTGCACTGTGGGCCATACAGAAATGAGTCCTAGTGTCCATCCCGAAGGAAGTCCTGTTGAGCAGGAAAACCACCAGTCTGCTGAGCAGGAAATGAGATCACACAGGAGTTCAGAACAAAGGATGGATCCTGCACAGCCCAGGACAGAATGGTAATGTGGATGATCAGGAGCCCGTTCAGCTACTTATGACAAGTGTGGGGAGTCAGGAATGGCTGGTGGCTCCTAACTCATGTCATTTCTGCTTTGCCAGTGGGATCATATCTGATCTTTTTCCTGGAGTCCAAATCCCGGAACACGACTATGGCATTCTGCAGTCGACAATCGTGGACGTCATGATTGGACAAAACCTTCAGCCTGAGTTGTGTATGGTCAAGAAGGTGATACAGTTGTACGAAACTATGCTGGTGAGGCACGGCGTTATGTTAGTCGGACCGACAGGAGGGGGCAAGACCACAGTTTATCAAGTATTAGCAGAAACTTTAGGGAATCTGGAAAAACTCAACACAGGCAAATCTTTCTATCAGCCTGTAAAAACCTATGTTCTTAACCCGAAATCCATCACCATGGGTGAGTTGTACGGGGAGGTCAATAACATAACCTTGGAATGGAAGGATGGTTTGATGGCACTCAGCGTCCGAGCAGCCGTGAACGATACTTCCGAAGACCATAAATGGATAATCAGTGATGGACCGGTGGATGCTCTCTGGATTGAAAATATGAACACGGTGTTGGACGACAACAAGATGCTGTGTCTGGCTAACAGCGAAAGGATTAAACTCACTCCTCAAATCCACATGCTTTTTGAGGTAAATGCATGCCTCACTGGGAATGTCCACCACCATCAAAAACAACTTTCTTAACAGTGGTATATCATTTTCACCATTTATCCGTGGTGGTATTTTATTTATTTGCTGAGTACTTACAAAATTATCTGTCGTAATAGATTAAAAACACCTGTCAGAAGTTCCCATTTCTCTATAAAATAGAAGTAGGATTAATTCTAGTTTCACTTGCTCTTTTTTTGGAGGCAGACATGTATGTGTCTTACATAATTTTAATTTCTAGGTAAAAAATAATGTTAGGCATTCTGTGAATAAATTATTCCACTGTGCCAGGAATGGACACTATCTTCTTTGCCCCTTTGTGAGGGACTGTGAGATGGATGAGAGGCAAATGCAGCTTCAAAAATTCACAGAAGATACTGCCTGTACCTTCTCCACCCACCAAATACTGAAAACATCTGCTGTGTGCCCTACATGTGCCTAGATGTCAGGATACAAGAATGACAAAAGACAAGTAACTAGAATAAAAGGAGGAAAGACCATCCCTATTTTGTATGCAGGTGTGGTGGAACACACCTGTAATCCCAACAGCTGGGAAGCACAGATGGGTGGATCTCTGTGAGGTTCAGACCAGACTAATCTGGGCCATGTGCATAGACCCGAGAGAGAGAGAGAGAGAGAGAGAGAGAGAGAGAGAGAGAGAGAGAGAGAGAGAGAGAGAGAGAGAGAGAACTGATAATGTTCTCTACCTTAAACTCTCTCCTAACTTCCCTGTTCCTTTTCAGATTGCACACTGCTCTTCCGCACTTTCTACATAATCCCTTTCTGTGTTAGCTCACACTTTAAAACTGTGACTCATTGCTACTGAAGTGGAAAGGATATGCAAGTAACCCCTAGTTGTTTCCTGTTCGACTTTAGGTACAAGATCTCAAGGTGGCCTCTCCTGCGACTGTCAGCAGATGCGGAATGGTGTTTGTGGATCCGGAAGAACTCAAGTGGATGCCTTATGTTAAAACATGGATGAGCAAAATGTCCAAAAGAGTAAGTGTAGCCAGACATCCTCCCAAGTCTCCCTGTGTGTGTTGGGGCTAGTACTGCCCAGCAGGATACAAATGTGAGTCGCTCTAGTGGTATTTGTGGTCAGAGGTAGCTTGTCTCTCTCTCTCTCTCAACAAATCCCTGGATCCTCCAAGAACTTATACACACCCCATAAGTCTGTTCTACACTCCCTCACCTGCCAGCTGCCTTCACTCTCCCCCTGGACTCTCCACCCTGCCTCTCTGCAAACTGGTTCCTCTTAAGGACCAACATGAGACGCTCCCTTAGTCCCACCATGCTCCCTCCCCCCCTAAGAAATCCAACCCAGAACAAGCTGAGACAGTGAACAAGACTTTGCAGACAGCCTGGTGGGTAATCAAAGGAAGTCGCAATAAAGAATCTTTAAAGTCAGACACTGGTTGGCTTTTTTTGTTCAAGGCTTTAGGAGCCTTGAACACCTCTGAGAGCCAGAAGGAAAGAAAAGTGTATTTACCTCTTGCCTTGATCATAGGCACAGTACTCATTGTCACCTCCAGGATACAAGGTGTAAGGTATGTTATTTCTGATGTGTTGTTGCGCTGATGTGATTTGATAGGCTTGATGTAATCAGTGCGCCAATACCAATGCATTGTTTTTAGCTGGAGCGCAATGCTTACGGCAGGATTCACTCTGCATTGTACTGTGCATAGGGATTTTAAACACAAAACTTCATGTATCCACCATTATACTGCTTCACCTCACTCCCCCGAACTCCTCGGCGCTCTGCCTATTTGTGCTTCCATCCCTCAGCCTAGGACTCAGTGATCTTTCACAGCCCCTGTAGATCCACAATTCCTAGAAACCAGACAGTCAGGATTATAGATTTGACCTTTTGGAACCAACCTTTTATTAGCTTGGCCATTTCAGGTACCTCGTGTCTTTCACGATGTGATGTCTCATTTCTTTGTAACGTGAGTAATAATATTTCATTGTATGGACATACCACAGCTCATCTATTCACTAACCTCCTAAAAAATACTTTGGATGCCTGGAGTTTGAGCAATTATCAATAAAATTGCTAAAGGCACTAGTATGTGTATTTTTCCTTGAAATTTTGATTAGTTTATGTCAATACATAAAAGTAGAGTTTCTAGATTGGATCTATATACTTGGCTTTGTAAGAAGTCTCCAGATTGTCTCCTACAGTGGCTGTGATCTAGTATTCACACCAACAGTGGAAGGGAGTGCCTGTTAGTATTCACACAAGCAGGAGAGCTTCTGTTAGTATTCACACCAGCAGTGGAGGAGAGCTTCTATTAGTATTCACACCAGCAGTGGAGGAGAGCTTCTATTAGTATTCACACCAGCAGTGGAGAAGAGTTCTTGTTGCTCAAATACTTTCCATCTTTTGGCATTTTTGGTGCTTTGGGTTTTATAGAGCTCTGGGCAGGTACAACAGGATCTTGTTTCAACTTGTATATCTATATGTCATCTTTGCTAAAGTGTGTATTAGGAAACAGTTTTACTCACTACTTAACTAGGATTGGTTAGTTTTTATTGTTTATCAAGTGTAGGCCTGTGTGACACGATGTGGGGGGAGAAATCTTTGTACATTTGTTTGTTTGGGAAGTTTTTTATTACTCTTCTTTCATACCATACATCACAACTGAGTTCCCCCACCCCCCCTCTCCCCTAGATCCACTCCTCTTCCATTTCCCTTCAGAAAAGAATACACACACACACACACACACACACACACTCCCTTAGGGATAAAAACCAAAATGGCTTAACAAGTTACAATAAGACGAGGCACAAACTCTCGTATTAAGATTGGATGAGGCAACTCAGTAGGAGGACAAGGGTCCCAAGAGCAGACAAAAGAGTCAGAAACAAGCCACTCCCACTGTTAGGAGTCCCACAAGAACACCAAGCTGCACAACAGTAGCATGTATGCAGAGAACCTACCACAGATCAATGCAAGCTCTGTGAATGTCGCTTCAGCCTCTGTGAGCACCTATGCACCCTGTTAGTTTCTGAGAGCTGTGTTCTACTGGTGTCCTCAACCCCTCTGGCTCCTACAATCCTTCCGCCCCCTTTTCTTTGGGCTTCCCCAAGCTCCACCTAATGTTTGTGTTTTGTTCTCTATATCTGCTCCCATCAGTTGCTGGATGAAGCCTCTCTAGTAACGATTGGGATAGACACTGGTCTATGAGTACAGCAGAATATCACAAGGAATTATTAGGTTGATTCTTTTTTCAGGGTCTCTGTCTGGCCGATCCAGACTCTGGTTCCTGGCCATCCAGGCAGTGTCTGGCATGGCTCCCTCTGGTGGCATGGGCCCCAAGTTCAAACACTCATTGATTGGCCACTCTCACAAGTTCTATGCCACCATTACCCTAGCACATTTTGCAGGCAGGACAAATTGAAGGTTTAAAGTGTTATGTGGTGATGTTTTGTCTGTGCTGCAATGAATAAAGCTTGCCTGAGAACCAGAGTGCAGAACTAGCCACACTAGTCAGCCACAGAGGCCAGGCAGTGGTGGCACTTTAATCCCAGCACTCAGGAGACAGAGGCAGATGGATCTTTGTGAGTTCAAGTCTACCCTGGGCTACATGAGACTGAATCTGTTGAAAAGAGAAAAGAGCTCACAACTTTGTTCCCAGCACTTGGGATCACAGGCCTTTAATATCAGCACTAGGTAGAGATAGTAAGTGATATGGCTGGGCAGAGAGAGGGGTATAATATGGGAGGAGACAGGAGCTCAGGATTCAATTGAGGTTTTGTAGAGACAATGTTCAGTCTGAGGTTTCATAGGTCAGGGTCCCCCCTTTGGCCTAAGGATTTGGTAGAAGAAAGAACTAGTGACCAGTTGCTCTGCTTCTCTGATCTTTCAGCATTAAGCCCTATGTCTGGGTTTTTCTTATTAAGACCAATTAGAATTCACGCTACAATTTTGTGGCTGGGTTGGTGTCCCAGGACAACTACTGAGAGCCTTGCCTGGTTACAGAAGATGGCTGGTTCTGCACGCTGTCCTCATTACTAGGAATCTTCCTTGGGGTCACTCTTTCAGAATCCAGGGTGTTTCCACTGTACTAGGTTTCCACATCACCCCCATTTCCAGCTGTTTCTCCCTGTTCTCTCTCCCTCCATCGCCCACCACCACTTGATCCTCCTTGTTACCATTCCCAGGCATACCCAGTCTACCCATAAAATCTGTTGTTTCTCTTTATAAGTTCTCCCCCTGAACACTTTTCGTTACTTAGCCTTTCTGGGTCTATGGATTGTAACATGATTATCCTTTACTTAAGGGCTAATATCCACTTATAAGTGAGTACATACCTGGTTTGTCTTTCTGGGTCTGGGTTACCTCACTCAGAGTGATTTTTTTTTCTAGTTCCATCCATTTGTCAGCAAATTTCATAATGTCGTTATTAACAGCTGAGTAATATTTCATTCTGTAAATGCGCCACATTTTCTTTATCCATTATTCAGCTGAGGGACAGCTAGGTTGTTTCCAGGTTCTGGCTATTACAAATAAAGCTGCTATGAACATAGCTGAGCAATATCCTTTTGGTAGGATGAAATGTCCTTTGGGTATATGCTCAAGAGTGGTATAGCTGGGTCTTAAGGTATACGAATTTTCAATTTTCTAAGTAGCTACCATATTGACTTACATAAGTGCCTGCACAAGTTTGCACACCCACCAGCAATGGAGGAGTGTTCCCCTTGCTCCACATCCTCACCAGCATGAGCTGTCACTTGCATTTTGATCTTAGCAATTCTGACAGGTATAAGATAGAATCTCAAAGTAATTTAATTTGCATTTCCCTGATGGTTGCCTGGATTTCTGGTGTTGCCCTTGGTTGAACAGGGGGTCTTCATCCAAGCTGGGGGCTGGGACACAGCAAAGAAGAGGGAAGGGGGGATTTGGGATAGAGTCAGGGCTGTAGGGAGTGGAAGAGGTCTGCAGGCAAATGGCCTACCTAGAGTTCTGGCGGCTGACACGGCCTCTGGTCCAGCAATGTGTCCTGCCTAAGTTTTCCTACCTGTTGTTCTGGCTGATATGGCCTGCACTTGAGCAAGGGATGTCTGCCTGGGTGAGGGACTGGGACTTGGCACCAGGGAGGTGGGGGTGACTGAGAAATGGGTCCGTGGAAACTGAACTGAGGGAATGGGAGAGTTCCATGGGTGGGCAGCCTGCCTGTTCATCTGGATGGCTTGGGCTGCTCTTGAGCAGGGGGTGTCCCTCTGAGTTGGGGGCAAGGACATGGTAACAGAGGTGGGACTTGGGGGAAGAGGGATGGTGAGGATTGTGTCTGTGAGACTGGAGGGAGAGTGATGGTCTGGGGTGGTAGGCCTACCTGTTCTTCTGGCTGGCATGGCCTGCATTTGAGCAGGGGATGTCTGCCCTCCTTTGTCCATTTTGATAGAACCTCTGAGCACTACCTAACCAGGAAGTGCGGTGCATCCTCCACTGCCTGCTCTGTCCTCTGTGCATCCCCACTGAGCCATGGGTTTCCGCAGACTTTGTTTCATGCTGTGTGATGCCCAAATCCTTTGATCTAAAGGCTACTGAACACACTAGACACATAGATTTTTAACACCCCTTACTGAATTTAATCAGGATTGTAGGATCAGAGAGGTCAAGGACACAGCAAGAAAACTCACAGAATCTACTAGCCTGGGCTGGTAGGGGTTCACAGAGACTGAACCAA
>NW_026068207.1:187217-200856 GCF_014885135.2 Alexandromys fortis
GTGTGGGTGTGTTGGTGTGTGTGTGTTGGTGGGTGAGTGGTTGGTGTGTGTGTGTGTGTGTGTTGGTGTGTGTGCACATGTGAAGATCAGAAAATAACTTTTGGGGGTTGGTTCTTTCCTACTAAGGGTTCAGGAATCAAGCTGAAGATGTCTGGCTTAAGTGCTTTTACCCACTGAGCCACTTCACCAGCCCTGCATGAAGCCTTCTTCTTACTACTAAAAAGCTACAAAAATACTATTGTTCTATAAGAGTCTTTGCCAATAAAACTCTAAATTTTCAGAAATTTGATCATTTTATCTTATTAATTTAATCTTCACGAGACTAATGACTGCATTTGATTCAAAGTTAGAAGGGATTACCAGAAAGCCTGTGATATATTCCTCTACTCGACTTTTAATACCCTTGTAGTCTACAACATTTCAGGACAACAAATGCTCAATCTGCTTAAAGAAAGCAAAGAGCTAAAAATTAAGTTACAATGCACAGCTACAGTCAGCTGCAGGGTGTGCTTCCTACTGGTGCCTGTCATTCATGTTTCATCATCTTCCATCACGTAGACAAGGGAGCGCAGCCATGTAGGACCACTAAATAGAACACGTGTGATGCCCAGTTAAACATGTAAGACTAGTAAAGACGAAAATCCCAAACTTGACAGTTCAGGGTTTACTTTCCCTTGGAGAGTAAGATCTTTACACTGTCTCTCTTTGTACTTTCAGGAGCAAATGAAGCTGAACACGTTACTGTGCCAGACTTTCGTGTTCTGTTATTTGTGGTCTCTGGGTGGAAACTTAACTGAAAATTACTGGGATTCTTTCGATACATTTATTAGAACACAATTTGATGATAATCCTGATGCGAGGGTAAGGACCAAGTGGAGGTGACATCGTAGCTTTAAATCCTTAAAATTTAAAGGTAAAACTTTAAGAGTGTTATGTTTTGGGTCGAAGAGTAATATGCATAAGGTTAAACAAACACTCCAGAAAATGTAACCTAAGCTAAAGGTTTGAGTTAATAGAGTAGAATTTCATTTTAAGTAGAAAGAGGTGTGCAAGCAGGGGAAGCACCAACTTTAAGAGCTTTAATCCTATTCACTGTGAGGATTTAAAAAAGTTATTCTCTGTCAGCCACTGACAACATCTATTGTATAAAAAAATGAAAAACAGGAAAACAAGCAAATAAGGAATCTTCTGGTGTGCTTCTGGGGGCATTTGATATTAATAAGGCAATGGTCTGCAAAGCCCTGAACCGTAGATGACTACTGGGTTAGTTAGCAGGTGCACTCACAGTTACTCTGTATTGACTCTTAAACTACTTGTTGTGTATCCCAACACTGACCAAACGTGCCATGGCGGCCAGATTCCTCACTGTCACAGACAGATCTGCAAATGTGCAAAGAAGATGCAAATGCACCTTGTGATATTGGACTGGAACTGGAAATACCACTCAAGGATTTTCAAAATACAATGTGTGGGGGAACTGGATGAAAATGGATATGTGCATTCAGTTGTCCTTGGGGAAACCAACCCCAGTCTTCTCCCAAGGATCCCGAAGTCTGCAGATGCTCGAGTACCTTCTGTTAAATAGGGCATTGTTGGCAAACACCTGACACACCCTTCTGTGTACTCTCCCTCGTTGCTAGATGGCATGGAGCACCTGATACAAGGAAAGACATTCAGTACAGAGAGAACGTTTGTAAACCTCTTAGGGCTTGTGTGTGTGTGTGTGAATGTGTGTGTGTGTGAATGTGTGTGTGTGTTAATTGACTCATTTCTGGCATTTCCATTTGGTTCTTTTCCAGACTCAGTTTCCTTGGTAAATTTTTTCACCCACGTTGTCAAATTTCTCATCCATTTTGCTAGTTTTCTCACCCACATTAGTGACTTTAATCTAGAACCTGAACTAATTTCCGTATTTCACTCATCCTGTCCAAATCCTCCTTAAAATAATTCAGTTTTTAAAAATGTAGGATGTAGAATTCTTTTTTTTTAAAGTGGGGTCTCATTATGTTCACCAGGCTGACCTAAAACTCCCTGAGGTTTGCCTGTCTCTGTCTTCTGGGTAGTAGTGTTAAAGGTGTGTGCCACCTCTAATGAAACAAAGGATTTTTTTTTCATGATATTCCAGTTACTCCATAATCTTTGCCTTCTGTAGGATCCGTATTGACTATTTTGTATTTTGGATGTTCCTGAGCTGTACTTTGCACATCTGTCAGAATGGAAGAACATTTTATTTTTTCCTCTTACTACCTTTTGTTTTATTTTAAAGATGTATTTACTTTTATTTTATGTCTATGAGGGTTTTGCATGGATGTATGTATGCACATCACCTGTGTACTGTGCCCACAGAAGCCAGAAGAGGGAGTTGGATGTCCTGGAACTGGAGTTACAGGTCATTGTGAGCCACTATGCGGATGCTGGAGACTGAACCTGGCTCCCCTACAAGAGCAGCAAATGCTCCTGTCAAGTCACCTCTCCAGCCCCTTTTATGTGGGTCTTCTTAGTGCCCAGTCTTCACTTGGACATAGGAACTGCCAGCACGTAGAGAGGAGGAGCGGATTCACAGTACGGGGACCGTGATCTGACAGCCATTCGGACAGTGTGATGTAATAAGAAGCAATAGTTATTCCATCTTCATCGCCGGTGCAGCACAAGAGGAAAAAGGATGTTCGAATATCATGAAGATAGACCAAACAACATGAGGATTATTAAAGCTAAAGAAAGTTATAAACAATAAGCAAAACAGGGAAACAATGAGAAAACAAAGAAAGGCAAAATCTGACTAAGCAAAATAAGAATTAAACAAAGAAATTAAGAAGTCTATATGGGCTTGGAATAGAACTCAGAGGTAGAGTGTTGCCTAGAAGAAAAAGAGAGAGAGGAAAGGGAAGATGAGAAGAAAGGGGGAAGGACAGAAGGAAGGGAGGAAGGAAAGAAAATGAAGATTCAGAGAATGAAAGACAAGTGAGGTTAAAGTTTTTAAAAACTTGGGTCACTATTTCTTCCTAATTGGAAACTCCAGCTCCTGGGTTGTCTCGTGAAGGTGAGAGCGCAGACGCTTGTGTCTTAAATGAATGCCTCTGCGGGGTTCCAATCCGTGGAACTGGCCAGTCTCCCTTTGCTGTTGAGCAGGGGTCATCTCTCCTTTGAAATTTCTCAGCCAGGAGCAGGGGCACACTCTGGTTAATGCCGTCCTGCCCGCTACTCTCTTCTTTCTGCATGTGTAAGATCCTGATGACGAAGTCTCCAAGGGAGTCAAGCTGGTACACACACAGACAAGTAGGCATACTCACACAGACACATAAATAAAAAAGAGTAAAATCAATATGTAAATAAATAAATCTCCACACACTGTAAGATGGAAACAGGAGGATCTCTGGGGCTTGATAGCCACCAGCCTCATTCCACGGTCAGTAAGACGTCATCGCAAACAAATAAGGCCGAGAATGATGGCTGGGACACCAGTGTCCTCCACTGCCTCTGCATTCACCCACGCCATCACATGTCGCGTGCATCATACACACAGGAATGACTGCATCGCCGCCACTGAAGTTAAAAAGGAAAGAATTCGCCTATGATACCTGGAAAAACTCTTAATAGCAAAAATGAAATTCAGCTCTATGTGTGCTCTTTGCTTTTATGAGAATGTATGTTTCTGTGGGCCTGTGCTGTCCACTGACACTGGGTTCCTATTTCAGCTGCCCAGTTCTGGGGATCTGTGGAGCATTCATGTAGACTTTGACACCAAACGCTTGGACCCCTGGGAACGTATCATACCCACCTTCAAGTACAGCAAGGAGGTCCCATTCTTTGAGATGCTCGTCCCTACAACAGACACAGTGCGCTATGGCTATCTAATGGAAAAGCTGCTGGCGGTCAAGCATTCGGTGTTGTTTACAGGAACCACTGGAGTTGGCAAGGTAGGAAACTGGCCTCAGGTAAGAAGTGCTATCAAAAGTGAGGGACTGTGGAGCTGGGGTCCCTGGCATCGGAAATAACTCGTTGTTTCCCATGTTTAGCTTGTGTCACTTTTCCAGGAAGGATTTATCTCTGCAGAATCTATATAGACCTGGGGATTTCCCCAGGGTTTATCAGTTTCTGCACGCATCCTCGGGTTGGTGTCATAGGCCAGGTTTTGAGTTTAGGGACATTTCATACTTCTGCAATGGTCTCACAGTGTCTGGAGAGAAACTGCCCAGAGCAATTGTGTTCCCCAAGGACTGTTGATGAAGGTCATTCTGTCCTGTTTCCTACTTAATTTTAACTGACACAGCCATAACTTGGATGTCATTTTAATTTGGTGGGAGGAGGGAGGCGGAGAAGAAAATACTTAGAGGAGTCCACACACACCAGGATTCACTGTTTCCTTTCTATATTATCACTAAGAGATGTGGGCAAGCAAGATGGCTCAGCAAATAAAGGAGCTTGCTGCCAAGCTTGGTTACCTGGGTTCAGTTCCAATTCCCGTAAGTTGTCTTCTGGCCTCTACACATGTATTCCATGACACACAGACACCCCCACATACATGTTCACACATGAGTACACACACAGACATGCTCACACATGCACACACTCACATATGCATGCTCACACATACACAATAAATAAAATATCAATTTTTAAAAAATTTTAATAAAGAAATGTAAGTCTACCTCAGTTTAAAATTGGTCTGGGTAGTAACAGATGAATTTTAGTGTAACTCTGCAACTTTTTCTGAGTTAAATCTGAGTAAAGTATTTCTTTGGTTCTGACGACTATAACTGAAATCTCTGTTCACACTAAAAGAATCCCAAACAGTTCTGTCTACGTCCAAACCTCCTTCTTTTATCCTGTTTCTTGTTCACTGTGTTGGATCATGACAAGTGTAGGCTATGGAAAAAAGTACCATATTGACTATGAAATCAGTTAACATATTCTTTTTTTATTCAAAGTCTGTTATTGTGAAAGGATTGCTGAACAGAATTCAAGAATCAGCAGGCTATGTCCCTGTTTACCTGAATTTTTCTGCCCAAACGTCCTCTGCAAGGACACAAGAGATCATTGAGTCAAAACTGGAAAGAAAAAGAAAAAATATTCTAGGTAAGACTGAGTCATCATTGCAGTTTTACCCACACGAATTATTCATTCAGCCGGTAGGGTGCATACAAAGAGAGCAAGCTGAGGAAACCAGACTTGCTCTGCACCACCCCATTCTTGTGTTGAGCAGCGCTGGTTGGAGGGCCGTGCCTCAACAAGAGGTCGTGGAGAGCTCAAGTAAGGAGAGTCTGCTGCCAACTGTCATTTTTCTCATCCAGACAGCTCACTGTTAACTGCAAGTCATTTATTTCTCCCACCACTGTGTCAGCAAAACACCTGAAGAAGGCAACTTGAAGGAAGAAGGATTTGTTTGGGCTCACAGTTTGAGGGAGGCAGTTGATCACAGTGGGGAAGCATGGCGGCAGGCAGCCACACCAATCTGCCGCCAGCAGGGAGAGGGGTTGCTGTCTCCTCTTTTGGTTTCTCATTTAGTCTGAAATCCCAGTCCATGGGATTGTGCCATCCACATTTAGGGTCAGTCTTCCTTTCTCCATTCTCACAGACACGCCCAGAAAGTGTGTCTCCTAGGTGATTCCAGGTGAAGCCAAAGTGAAGATTAACCATGACAGCCACCATCATGGTCAGCCCAGACCATCTTCAGTCTCTTAACTGAAGCCACTTCATGGCTCCCCTTCTCTCCATCAAAGGGCCTCAGATCTCAATGACTTCCACTTGTTTAAGACCAGCAAAGGTCTTCATGTATGCCCATGCAGTTTCTGGGTTTGGTTGGAAGTAAGCATAAGATTGAGTTTGTCTTTGGTCAGTGTTTCCAGCCAAGTTCTAACATCTCCCTCTCTTTCCTTTATTAGCTCATTTTTGTTTGCTTCCTTGCTTTTTTTGCTTGTTTGTTTTTTGGTTTTTCAAAACAGTTTCTCTGTTGCTTTGGAGCTCATCCTGGAACTCGCTCTGTAGACCAGGCTGGCCTTGAATCCACAGAGATCCGCCTGCCTCTGCCTCCCAAGTGTGCTACCACCGCCCGGTCTAGTTTTGTTTGTTTGTTTGTTTGTTTTTAAGCATAATTTTCCTGTTACCTTTAGATTGTTTCAAATCTATGCCAATGTAAAACATCAACCCCAAGCCTAACTGAAAGTCAGCCCTTATCTGTGTTGTAAGTCAGATTTGCATCTCCAGGACCTATCATTGAGGTAGCATGGGGTGTTTTTTACTAGTCCTAAAGATCCTGATGTGTAGGTAAAGAAGATGGAATAGACTAAAGTTTTGTCCCTCACTAACATTTAGATTGTCGCTATGTACGGCCCCTGCTTCTCTGGAGCTGGCTGCTCCATGTCCTCTGGGAGGGCCGTGCAGGAATGAGTTCTTGTGAGCATCACTAAAAGAGCAGTTCACTGGTCAGGCTTCAGCCTCCTTCTGCAGGGCTGCCTGAGGTTGATCTCAAGGTCTCCTCCTCCACTCATTCCCATCCTCCAACAACACAAGCTCTAGCTCCCAGGTGCTGGACTTCACTCAGCAGAGCCCACAGCCCTCTGGACTGGGCACCTGAGAGAGCTTAGACTCAGCTGCTTTCCACATCGTCCGTCATGCACTGACCTCCATATACTAACAGTGGGGCCACCAGCTGCCTCCCTACTCCTTGGTTCCCCGTCCTTGCTTAGCTAAACACAGGGCAGCAGATGCCAGTCTAGGTTTTTGGCATGAGCTCCCCATTTTTAATGAATTACTCTCTTAGGTCTCTTCTTTCCAGTCTGGTCTTGCTACATGGCTTCTCTGGGGCAGAAGATGGTGTGGAGCCCTTGAATTAACTTCAGTTGCCTTGGATTTGCCACCTAGCATTTATCCCAGCCACGGGGGCTGTAGCAGTTGTCCCAAGACCTGGGTGCCAGAGGGGTGAACTCTCACCTACTGTGCTTCCTTCCCACTGTTCAGGAATTCCCATTGGTGAGGCTGGGATGGTTTCAAACATCAAAGCCTGTTTTCTGTATGGGGATGATGAGGTGGTGTTCATAAATGGAAACCTTTAGTAGCTGTCTTAGTTAGAGTTTCTATTGCTGTGAAGAGACACCATGACCCCAGCAACTCTTATAAAGGAAAACATTTATTCAGGGGTCGACAAAGTTCAGAGGTTTAGACCATTGTAATCGTGGTGGCATGCAGCAGCCGTGATGCAGGAGAGGTAGCTGAGTTCTACATATGGATCGATAGGCAACAGGCAGGGACCCTGAGCCACTGGTCTGGCTTGAGTATCTGAAACTTCAAGTCTGGCCTCAGTGACACTTCCTCCACATAGACACGTGTGCTCCAAAAAGACCATGCCTCCTAATAGTGCCACTATCTGTGGGCCAATGAGGGCCAATTTCTTCCAAACCACCACATCAAACAAACCATCCTTCTGTGGAAAGGTAATTCCCTTCCTCCCCCATGCTCAGATGCTCAGGTAATCTGGTCCTCACATCTGGAAAGGTTCAGACCACTAGGGAGCTAGTATCATCATCATGTGATTCTGAGACTAAGGGTGGGGAACCATGTCATATGACAGGACAATGCGAGTGCTTTGATTCATTCTTTTCTCCTGGAAGAGGTGAGTGAGGAGATCCCTTATGACCCCAGTGATTCCACCGCTTCTCAACACCATTACACCAAGGACCAAGCCTCAACATGAATTTTTGTAAGAACAAATCATTTTCAAACCACCACCACCACAACAACAAAATGGCCTTCCACTTTCTAGTGACAAATTTTCATTCTTTTCAAACTGTTTTTCTCTTCCCAGGAGCACCAGGAAATAAGCGCGTTGTGATTTTTGTTGATGATCTGAATATGCCCCGACTGGATCGCTACGGCTCCCAACCACCAATTGAATTGCTTCGGCAGTATCAAGATTTTGGTGGATTTTATGATAGAAACAAACTTTTCTGGAAAGAAATACAGGTTAATTTTAGATTTTACATTAATTGATGTGTTCAAACATTGAATATCCTTTTCAGAGCTACTATAACACTGGGTATTATAGACTGGGTAGTTTAATCTATTTTTTCATAATTCTGAAGGCTAAAAGTTCAAGATTAAGGAGCCAGCAGAATCCACTCCTCTAAAACTTCCCTGCTTGATCTGTAGATGTCTTTCTTCTCCTCAGGTCTTTACATGAGTCTATTAGTCTGTTTTCTATTACCACGGGTTGGGTAAGTTATAAAGACATTTACTATGGATTGTGGTTTTGACCACTTGTGGTGACATGTGACCTTGTGATGACAGCTTTCCTTTTCGTCACTGGAATGGTGCAAGTGGGAGGTGGCACTGGGGAGATCTCTACAAATGTCTCCTCAACCCAGATAGGGAGCCAGTAGTGGACCAAAATAAAGATACCATCAGAATCCAACCTGGTAAACCAGTGCATTGGGCTTACTTACAGGTGTGGTTATAGGGTTACTTACAGGAACGTAAATGACTCAAAGGCATCTGCGGGGTTGGAGATATTCCCAGCACTTGGGAGGCAGAGACAAGTGGATCTCTGTGAGTTAAAGGCCAACCTGGTCCACATCACAAGTTCAGGTCAGTCTGGGTCACAGAGTGAGACCTTGTCTTGGAAGGAAACGCAGGGGCAGCTGCTTCACCTGAAGCTCACCCCCACCCCCAGCATGGTTGACAACTCATGGCAGCTGGATCTGGAGTTTGATGCACAACTTACAGGCAGCTGAACATTCCAGGGCATCTCCTCTCCTCATCAGTCCTTATTACTCATCAGTCCTTACTACCTATAGAACCTTGGGGATCCAGGGACCCTGTGAATCTGGTAAGCTTTGGTACTTCCTGAAACTTGTGAGTTGTTTATGTCCTGGTATGAACACGCTTTCTTTAAAACTTCTTGAGAAGCAGGGGGGAAGCTATACAACAGCAAGGCATCATGTGGAGAAATAGAAGGAGCATGGACCTTTTTGATCTGTCCCTAATTTTAAACACAAATTAGGACTTCAACACATTATTTCTGGATAAATTCAGTCTATAAAACACGACTTTGTGTTTCTTACCTCTAATTCAGCTCGTTCCATCTACACTGAGTTCTTGGCATAAAGCTTTGAGGGATGAGGGGCAAATGAGATGGTCCTCGCCTCCCAGAGAACTGAGTTTGGGAGAGGAGACAGACATCTGTGGTGAGAGATGATGAGTAGGGGAGGCGGAGAGAAAGAATTCAGGGTTGGGATTAGGCTGGGTGTGAGAGAAGCAGGGGGTTGGGAACTTAGATTATAAAGACAGAGCCAAGGGAGTGAATACTAGCTATCTCATAAACAGGAAGTCTGGAATGCCTGGGCATGTAAATTTTGATGCTGGAACAGCAAGAGGAACAGAACTCACATCTCAGAGGGCTGTGGGCCCATGATGAGGAGTGTAGGTTTTTCCTCTCTGTGACAGAGAATCTTTGAAGCAAGTGTTCTAGAAAAATCTTCTTAACTGTGGGGAAGGAATGGATTAGAGGGGAGGCAATAATAGAGAATGTGTAGCCCCTAAGAATGAGAGTCGGAGCCCCAGTGTGGTGACAAGTACAACCAAAATGTCATCAGCAGTCCTTACGAACCTGGGGGGGGGGAATGGGGATCCTGCTCTGTTTCTGTTCTGCAAAAGGGCATGTCTAGTCTAAGGCAGCTTGCCATAGTAAAGACAAATTGCAGCAAGCAATTTATGTCATTTAACTCTCCCAGCATTCCTGCAAATCAAAGGATGTTGTTAGCTTGAAGACAAACAGACACAGCCCAAATCCTATATTCTTTGGAATGTATGGGCTATCCATTGTAACTATTTCTCTGGTCACTTATTCCTTTTCATTTCAATGGTCATTATCTGAAGTCAAGCCCTCTCTCACACAGGCTTCTGAGGCCCATAGTCTGTATCTCATAAGGATATCTGCTGGATGAAACTAACACATTGAACGGATCTCCAGACTCCTAGCTCTGCTCCCTGATCTGCAGAGCCAGAGTGGCCTTTTACTCTCTACTGTTTGTTACTAAAGATTTAGATTTAATTTTTAACTATTTGCCGATTTGGGGAGCTTGTGCACATGCCCCATGGAGTCCAGAAGAAGGTGTTTGATCCCCTGGAGCTACAAGCAGTTAGGTCACTTGATGTGGGTGCAGGGAATGAAACTTTGCAACAGACTAAGGTCCCGTGCAGGACAGAAGTCGTTCTTAAACACTGAGCCGTCTTGCCAGTCCTGACACTGCCAACTGAGCAACTAAGTTAAGCATCCAAGACCTTGATTTTTCTATCATAAAATGAGGGTAGGAATAGTGACCTCAGATAGTCTTGGGGTTGCAATGCTGGTTCATGATAGGTCCTCAAAAGAATGTTGGTTCTGAGTCTCGATATTAGGGAAAAGAGTCTTATCTCTTCCTCTGCAGACTGACTCAAGTGACTTTTTCTCCACACAGGACGTAACAATCGTATCAGCATGTGCACCTCCAGGAGGGGGCCGCAACCCTGTGACACCCCGCTTCATCCGACACTTTAGCATGATGTGCCTCCCGATGCCCTCAGAGCAAAGTCTAAAGCAGATTTTCCAGGTGAGTGTGGACTCTAACTTAAGCAAGATGGGGGAAAAAAAAAACACTTAACATGAGATCTTTAAGTCTCATGGTCAAAATGGTCAACTGGGTTTCTAGAGACCCCTCCGTCTCTTTCCTAAGGAGGAAGCGTGTGACCATGGACACCCAGAGAGAAGGTGATGGGTGTCTGAATCTTGATTTCAATATCTGTGGCCACACAAGCAGACCCTTTAGGGATGCAGACAGATTAAACATGTCATTTATTGTTAAAGAAGGCAGATCTCTTCCACAGTCCAGCGCTTACCTCTGCTCACACTTCATAGTCTCCCAGCCTGGGTCTTCCCTTAAACCACATACCATTCTGGGCAGCTCCAGTTCAACACATCTCAGACAGGCTTCAGACTCTCCCACCACCGCTCTGAACAGCCATCTTTCTCCCACCTGTACTAGCCTTCCCCAGGGACAAATTCCTCGTCATTTAAATGGGAAACACATTGTTGCCTTAAGCTATAAGTGCTCAAAAATGTCCAAATGTGAACCATGATTCTGAAAAGTCTGATGAAGAAGCGTGAATCAGGGAAGGCATGTCATCGCCAATCACCCAAGGCTGGTCTTGGAGGAGGATTCAAATAGACAGAGAACGAAGCAGTCCCAGGAACAGAGTTCTTGAGTGAGCAGAGCCACAGAGACAGGAAATGGGAAGTCCGTGGTCAGGCACATATCATCCATGAATCCCACTCAGCCAACCCAAACAGCCACAAACCACAAGAAAGAACTTGTTGTTGAGAATATATTCTGAAATGAACAAGGACTTTACACACGGGTGTCTTTGTGTTGGAATTTAACATTCTAGTTGCACTTAGAAAAGGTATCAGAACTAGAGTACCGAGAGCCAAATATTTGTTTGTTTGTTTGTTTGTTTGTTTTAATCTGACTCTCCTTACATTTTTGGTTCTAGGCCATCTTGAATGGCTTCCTGAATGACTTCCCACCAGCTGTAAGGCAAACTTCATCAAACATCGTGGAAGCTGCGGTTGAGATTTACAACAGGATGAGCGTCGATCTCCTGCCAACCCCAGCCAAGTCCCATTACGTCTTTAACCTGAGAGATTTATCCAAGTGTGTGCAAGGTAGAGTACTGGACATTAATCTTTGGTTCTGCATTTCCATTGCCCTCACCAGCTCTCTCAGAACCATGGCACCCAGCTGCCTATGACTCAACTAGGCACCCTACATGATGCTTCTTCTCAGATGGCCACGTGATGAGATCTAGAATCTCCCAGGAAAGGGCCCTCTTGCCATGATGGTTCACTGAGGTGGGTAGACTTGCCCACTGTGGATGGCACTGTGTTTGAGATCCAGACTATGTAAGACAGAGGAAAGAAGCTGGGCACAAATTTTATTTCTCCACTTTCCTGTCTCTGCTACTGGACTGTGGATGTGTTGTGCACAGCTGCCCCAAGATTCTGCTCATGTGATCCCCCTGAAGAGATGGACCATTACCCAGCACTGTGTGGAAAACCAAACTCTTCCTTCTTCGTACACTGCTTTGGTCAGGGTATTTTATCACGGCAGCAGGAAGGTCACTAGGAAACAGTGTAGATTATTCATGTCCCCTAACACCCCTACCTCACGCTGAACTCCAGAACTTTCTCAAGTCTCCAATAACCCTCCCACTTCTCACTCCGAGCCAAAAATGAGAAAGAGAGAGCTGAACAACAGAAGCAACCACACCAGAGATGCCTCATTTCCCAAAGCTCCCAGACAACCTGCTTCTGTCTGCCCCGAGTGAACCGTCCCTATAACACAAATTCTAACTGTTCTTAATAAAAACATGGAGTCAGGTATTCAGGGGTGAAAGCTGAGAGTCACAGAAGCAGTGCAGCCAGCCACTAGAGAGACCTCCTACCTCTACCAATGCTCAGACCAAAGGGGCGACCCTGTCCTCAGATTGCATCCTCAGACTGCACCAGTCTCCAGCAAACCTCAGACTGCATCTTAGCCACTGTCTCCTCCCACCTTATATTCCTTTCTCTGCCCAGCTATACCCCTTCCTGTCTCCACCTCCCTAGTGCTGAGATGGAAGGTTTGGGACTCCCAAGTACTGGGATTAAAGTTGTGAGCCACCACCACCTGGCCTCTAGTGGCTTAGCTCTGCACCCTGATCTCCAGGCAAGCTTTATTTGTTAAAACACAAACAAAATATCACTACATGTCCCTTTGTTCTCCCTCTGGATGAAGCTCCATCTCCACCTGCCCCATCGGAGATTTGGTTCTTATAATTCCCACTTTGCTTTTATGGTATCCTCTTGTAAGATATCAAGTTAATTCTCCCGGAGGGAGCACTATTCCTCTCCTTTTCTAGTGGCTTCTCCTCATGATCCCTCCAGTTCTGCCTTTAGTACAAGTCAAAGTTTATACCTCACCCTGGCCTTAGCTTCGCTTCCCATAGGCATTTGGCACTGCCCCCTCTCCTTACCCAGAAGTCCATGTGGTAAGCTCTCCTGTGTTCCCTAGTCTGTCCCTATCTGATGTCACTCCATCCGCATTGATGGCTGCTCATCTATTCTACCTTAAAACTGTGGTCCCTGGGTTCTTTCCTCAGTCCACTTTTGTTTTTTTTCCCAAGACAATGTTTTTCTGTAGCTTTGGAGCCTGTCCTGGTACTTGCTCTATAGACCAGGTGGGCCTCAAACTCACAGAGATCCACCTGCCTCTGCCTCCTGAGAACTGGTATTAAAGGCGTGTGCCACCAAGTCCCGGCTCTCTGTCCACTTCTTGCTCAACCTCCTCAGTCAGTTGTCTACGACAGATTTCAGCCTCCTGTCTGAGTGGGTGCCTCCCACATTCAACACTCTTCCTGGTGTCCTCACTCACATGGCCAGTTGAACTTCTTAAACTTGGCAGATTGAAAGTAGATTTTTTTTTAATTTTTATTTATTTATTAAAGATTTCTGATTCTTCCCCGACACTGCCTCCCATTTCCCTCCCCCTCCCCCAATCAAGTTCCCCTCCCTCGTTAGCCCAAAGAGCAATCAAGTTTCCCTGCCCTGTGGGAAGTCCAAGGACCACCC
>NW_026068207.1:203850-211462 GCF_014885135.2 Alexandromys fortis
ATTTTCCAGTTTTGTGGCATACAGGCTTTTGTAGTAAGATCTAATGATTCTCTGAATTTCCTCTGTGTCTGTGGTTATGTCCCCCTTTTCACTTTTGATCTTATTTATTTGCGTGTTCTCTCTCTGTTGTTTAATTAGTTTGGATAGGGGTTTGTTGATCTTGTTGATTTTCTCCAAGAACCAACTTTTTGTTTCATTGATTCTTTGGACTGTTTTCTGTGTTTCTGTTTTGTTGATTTCAGCCCTCAGTTTGATTATTTCCAGTCTTCTACTCCTCCTGGGCACATCTGCTTCTTTTTTTTCTAAAGCTTTCAGGTGTGCTGTTAAGTCCCCTATGTATGCTTTCTCCATTTTCTTTAAGTGTGCACTTAGTGCTATGAACTGAAAGTAGATTTTAACCAGACGTGTTGATGCGTGCCTTTAATTCCAGCACTTGTTAGGCAGAGGTAGGTAGATCTCTATGTGTTCTAGGCCAGTCTGGTCTATGAAGTGTGTTCTAAGACAACCAGAGCTGCATAGGGAAACCCTGTCTCTCTCACACACACAAAGTAGATTCTTGCTTCATCCCTCCACCACAGGCCACGGGTATTCCTGCCCCAGAGGGGACTACCATTATCTCCTCTAGTCATGGGCCTTGCACAATGTCCCTTTCAAAATATCTCCCAAATCTCACCACTTCTTTCTATCCCCAGCTGGATTTAAGTGTCTCCTACTTTATTCAACTGTTATAAGCAGTTACATAAATGCAAAATTTTCCTTTTTGCTTTTCTTTTCTTAAAAAAAAATGCACAGGTATTCTGCAATGTGATCCAGGAACAATAAGGGAAGAAATTCAAATATTTAGACTGTTTTGCCATGAATGCCAACGAGTGTTCCATGATCGATTGATCAGTAATGAAGACAAGCACTACTTCCATGTCATTTTGACAGAAATGGCCAGTAAATATCTTTATTTATTTTTCTTTTATTTAAAAAAAAACAGGAAAGTTATTTGGTTTCTACATGGGAAATTAAATGAGTTTGAGTTTTAGTCATTCATAAGTAAAACTTTTGATAACTTGATTATATTTAAATATTATGAAAATTAGTTACTAGAATAAAGAAAGGTTTGGTACTCTTACTCAGCTATGAAATTAGAAGTGGAGGCAGGAAAATGGAGGAATAGAATGTTATCTAATAGGAAGCCAAGATAAAATGTTTCCTCTCATACAAAGGATAGACAGAGAATATTGATGAGAGCTTCAGCAGAGGGGAAAAGTGTAGGGATAAAGCAGTCTGGGATGGTATGAGTGGGAACGAGAGAGGGGCGTGGGTGAACAGAAAGATAAATATCACGTCTTCTATCATGGGGACTCTAGATATAACTATGTCTTTCTCAGCAGATCCACGTGATACATGAGTCACACGTATGTGTCATGAACACAGATAGGATTAGTTAGGGGAAAAGGACTAGAAGGAAAGGGGGAGAAGAAGGTACAATACAAACAAAAACAATAACCTGTATCTATCAAAGCAGTATAATGAAGCCCATTATTTTACAGAATAACTAAAAAAACATTTGTATCTGGTGTGATATCTCATTTCCATAATCTAAGCACCCAGGAGGCTCCAGCAAGAGGAGTGCCAAGAATTTAAAGGGAGCCTTGGCTATAATATGAGACCCTGTCTCAAAAAAAAATCTTTAATTTTTTAAAAAGATAGATTAAAATGAAAAGAAATGACTGTAATTCTAAAATATCCTTCAATAAGTCTTCAATATTAGCTATTTAAAAGTTTTTAAATACTTGCTAAATAATCTTAAATCTGGGGGATTTTCCAACCAGCTGAAATAGCATGTTGTTGGCATAGCTCTCTCTCAGTTTTCCTATCAACTGCAGATATTATTCTGCCAATCTTATTAAAATACTACATCCAAGCTGATTCCCATAGTAAAGCTGCTTTTGTGTTTTAACAGACAAGCACTTTGGAATAGCGATTGACCTGGAATATTTTCTAAACAGGCCTATCATCTTTGGGGATTTCATTAAGGTGAGCAGCTGCTGCCTAGCTCAGCTCAAAGGTATGACAGCATTTGCTGTTTTCTAAGTCCAGTTCATGTGCACAAGGATTTTGCGTTTGTGAAGATTAAACATCTAAGCCGAGTGTGGGCAAGCTCCAGGCCCATGAGCCGCATCTGCCTGCTACCTTGTTTTTATAAACAAGGTCTAGTTAAATGCAGCTGCACTCACTCTTTTGTGTGCAACTGTACGGCCACCTTTGTCCAGTGATAGCTGAGTACAGCAGTGGAGGCAAAGATGGGTGACCTGCAACACCAAAAACATTTACTCTCTGCCCTTTTGCAGCAAATGTTACATTTATTTTGGTGATAGCTCAAACCACTATTAAAAGGAGGCAAAGGGGTTCCGTGCCCTTATGCAGGCCCAGGATCCCATACTCTACGTAGCTGTGCAACCCTTGATCAAACCTCTGATCAAAGGCTTCCAGAACTCCTCACTAACCCTCTTCATTTCAAGATACTCTAGCTAGTATTCTTCTATTTAACTACTTTTTATATCATGTATACTTCTCTTCCATCTTTCTTTTTTTTTTAAGTTTTAACTCTTTTTAATATTTATTTATTATGTTCTTCCATCTTTCTAAAATGTCAGCACACGGTCCTAATTTTACCCTCTGAACCTTCCTAGAACGAATCCCCATCTCTACCCAACTCCATGCCACCTACATAGCAAACTACCATCTGCTTCCACAAACTGACTCGTACTTGAGAACACATTCTTGATGTCTCAAGGCCAACCCCCCCCCTTTTTCTTTGTTCACCTAAGTCTCAGCCTCACACATGGAGCAAGGTACATAGCAGCCAATCCAAGCTAATAATTTGATAATAAATAAACTGGTTCTTCTATAAGCTGTATGCAAGGCTACACTCCAGATGGGTATTACCACCTGACGGGGGGAAAAATCATTTATTTTTGCAAAATATACCTTATTTAAACTTATCATTAAAACTTAAGGTCCGGCAGCCATAGATGCCTATGTAAATCCTGTACAGAGTTAAAGGAGTCAATATTCCTCATGGGTACCCACACCCCTAGCTAAGGTGCTATCAGCAATTAGTGGCTGCTGGAGCAGGGGGAATCCGTTTTCCTCAGGGATGTGGCCCAAATAGATTAGTTGCCCATGCTTCAGTGGGTAGGCCTACACCCATGCACATACAGATGGTACTGACTGGACTTGGGGTTATAAAACTCAACCAATCAATTAATTCTTTTAAAAACGTAAGACAACATGAACTAGGAGGGGAGATGTAGAGGGACGTTTTAGGGGGGTTGAGGGGAAGATGGACTTGATCTGAATATATTGTATGCATATTTGAAATTACCAACATTTCTAAAGGGAAAGAAAGACTAGCTTAAATACAACCAAGTAAGTAAAAATAAATAAAGCCCAAGGATTTGCTTTCACAAATTACATTTGCTTTGCTTTTTAGTGATAGGATTATCAAATGAAAGAATAAAGACAGGCCTGGGGAGATGGATGAGTCAGTAAAGTGCCTGCACGAAGACATGAGTTTGGATCCCCAGACTTCCGTGTAAAAATCCAGGCGCAACAACATACACTTATAATCCTAGTAATAGAGAGATGAGAGGAAGAAATGGGGATCCCTGGAAACCACAGGCCAACTAGCCTGGCCTATTTTGCAAAGTTCCAAGCAAATAAAACAAGACAAAAAATGGAAGGCTTCTAGTGACAGATACTATCCACGGTTGCCCTCTGACCTCCACAATAAAATATGCACTCATGCTCGCTCGCTCGCTCTCTCTCTCTCTCGAGAGAGAGAGAGAGAGAGAGAGAGAGAGAGGGAGAGAGAGAGGGAGAGAGAGAGATTAAAGTAAAATAGATGAACCAGACCTGAGTTGAAGGCTTGACAAAGTTGTAGACCATTTGCCTAACGTGTGTGAGCAGAACTCTCTTAACTTTGCCCAGATACATTTTATTATCTGCTTCCCGAAACTGCTACAGCACAAAAAAAAGCATCCTCATTTGGTCCAAAGAACTCGATTCCTTTTCATTTACACCTGATTTTTATTCTCAACATTATGTAGTTCTAGGTGACCACTATAGTCAAAAAACAAACAGCAGCACCAAACTCCATACAGTCCAGGAATGAGCATTCCTAGAGATAGCAATCTGCCACACATACTCTCAGTTCCTTTTTCGAATGTCAACAACCAAGAGTAAAGTGTGAACCAAAGCATTGGATTGCACAAAGAAAATTAAGGTGATTCCAAACTCCTTATTGCAAAAATCCTTGGCATTACAACCTACCACGTGAAAGGGTGAAGTGAATTTTCCAGATTGTGGGTGACATATGCCTATGTAAGGTAGTTAATCCAGCTTGGTGTGTCCCCCTAAAATGTCTTACAGTTTGGAGCAGATAAGTCTGACCGCATCTATGATGATCTGCCTGACATGGAGAAAATTGGGAATGTCCTGCAGGACTATCTTGATGACTATAACCTCACAAACTCTAAGGAAGTCAAGCTGGTGTTCTTCCAGGATGCCATAGAGCACGTGTCAAGGTACAGGCTGCAAGGCCCCCCCAGTTATACGTTGACCTGATTTGGTTTCTATTGAAGGATGGGACTTTAGATGCTTTAGCAGATGAGTTAAAGTCTTGAAGAAATACTCAAAGTGGACTAAAAGATATTTTATTATGTTTTTCAAACAATATTTTTATAATGTTTTTCAAATATTTTTACTTACTTGTGTGTGTGGTTGTGTGCATGCATGCATGTGTGTGTGTGTGTGGTGCCTGAGGTGGCCAGAAAAGGATGTTGGATTCCTGGGATTGAAGCTACAGTTGTGAACTGCCTGGTGTGGGTGCTGGAAACGAAACCCAAGTTTTCTGGAAGAGCAAGCAGTACATGCTCTTAATCACTGAGCCATCTCTTTAGCCCCAAAATATATTTTGATATGCCTTAAATGCATGCCACATGAATTTTCTATGGAATCCCACAGGTTATTATTGCTAAGGAGGTGTTAGATTTATTTATGTGTATGCATGTGTTGTCTACACGTATGTGTGTGTACCATGTGTGTGATACCCTTGGTGGTGAAAAGAGGGCATTGGATTCCTGGAACTGGATTCACAGATGGTTGTAAACCACTCCGAGAGTGCTGGGAACCAAACCTGAATCCCCTGCAAAAGCAGAAAGTGCTCTTAACCACTAAGCCATTTCTCTAGTTCTTACTATTGTAAAATATTTAATCAATTTTATTTGTTTTTATTATTTTCTTCTTATAAATAGTATCTAAAGTTTAAAAGATATATTAGGCTAATTATATGTGCACCTACAGAGAAAGGTCAAGATTTTAGCTTTGAACACTGATGACAGATCCACCTACTGGGAAGTGAGTCCTATCCACTTACAGCTCTGCTGGAGGGACATTCCTCACATTTGGGCATAGAGCCTGAGCATCCTCAGCCCTTGGGATACATACACTTTATCGAGTAGTTCATGTCCTTTTAGAGAATTCTAAGTGTTAAAATGACCTTTCCGTGTGAACCAGCATTTGCTTTCTGTGACTTCTGGTGTCAGGTCCATCCTACGGAGTAGGAACGATGAGCATGGGAAACCATGGTACATGACATCATATTTAATCGTCACAGACCCCTCGAGTCAGTATCACAATCTCTCTGAATAATGCTCAGAGAATGTCCCATTTGACTTTTTAGACATGCTTACTCCCATTGGCTCTATTTCACCATTGTCTCTTCTGGCTCCAGGCCTCTCGAGGTATCTCTTGTAGTTTCATCAAACAGTACCTGGAGTGCCTGGAACATCTGTCCTCAAATGTTCTCCCCTACATGCCCCTCTGTGGCAGCATTGGGATGTCTGGCCTTCCCTAAATGATGGCCCTGGCTCCAACAACAAGAGCAGAAGGAAAGGCAGATGGCGCTATAACTTAGCTTTGGGAGTCATACCTATTCTACTATACCTAGTCTTTAAGTCAAACCAGCCACACGGGCACACCCAGGCTCTTAAGAAGAGAACAGAGCCAGGAGGTGGTGGTGCACACCTTAAATTCCAGCACACGGGGAGACAGAGGCAGGTGTATCTCTGTGAGTTCAAGGCCAGCCAGGTCTACAAGAGCTAGGTCCAGGAAAGCAGGACAGGCACCAAAACTATACAGAGAAACCCTGTCTCGAAAAACCAGAGAGAGAGAGCGCGCTCTAGTTGAAAGGACAAATTGGACCAGAGATGATATTGCATAGTCCAGCTCTTGAAGCATGTCATGGAAAAACTAGGTATACTTTCCTAAATCTGTTTCTAATGAATGACAGCTTGGGAATCATATTCAAACCTTTGCCTTTAACTCCACTGCAGGTCTTGCAAACCAGAACAGGCCTAGGTTTTCATAAAAGCTCCGTAAGTGTTTTAAAAGCACCCCCATGCTTCCTTAGCTTTATCCACACTGGGCACTGTTATCCAGGATTATGCCAGGAGCACAGTGCTTGTAATTCCAGCAATTGGGAAAATGAGGCAAGATTGCTACAAATGTGAGGCTACTCTGGGTTATTATTTTAAGATTGGTTTCAAATCCCTCTCCTCTGGAAAGTTGTCCTGGATCTTTTGTGTTGCTCATTAGAAGAGAATTTCCAGCCTTCAGTACACTTAGCTCCATATATCTCTGATACTGTTGTTTAAAAGTGGTACCCATATTTGGTGACATATTTTTGCAAAAATGAGCTTGCAACTATTGGTGTGAGTGGGATCTCCCTTGAGCTACAACTACAGCGAGAATTTAACAGCTCTGAGGGTTTACACTCCTGTCAACCACAGTTTAGGGTTGGCCCTGTGCGGACGGGCAATTCAATCCCAAGAATTTTTTCACATAAATAAGAGCAAATAAAGTCCTTCATGTATCCTGCGCTCTTCTCTTCAACTCGAGTTCAAGAAGCCATGTTTGCCACAGCGTGCATTATGACGTGACTGACCGCTATCACGGGTGGTCAGGACAGTGCTTGGTTCCTGCCCACCCTTTAGCCAGCGCAGCCACAGACTGGAGCTGAACAGTTTTCATTCCTGTAGATACTCGCCACTTAAAACACTGACGATAATTTTTTTAAAGAAATTGTTTTTACATTTTCTATTTTGCTTTTAAGAATTTGTTGATAGCATCACACCCTGGGGTGGTCGTGTGATCATCAGACGTGAGCTCCATGGGCAGTGCTTACTCTTACACATCCTGCCTGCCACCTTTTTCTCCTTTCTTCTGTATATCTTCAAACTCACCTAGCATAGGTTTGCAGAATGTCTCTGAGTCTTTCCCCTCCCCCAGTCTCTCCTGTTGCCTCATAAAATGACACCCTGAGGAGTGTGTGGCCAGCCCATGTAGATTCATGGGGAAATCTATTATTCCTGCCTTAGATGCTCACAAAATTAAGTTGTGTCTAGCCATAAATAAAGGACATTGAGCCTATAATTCGGGTTCTTAGAGAAGCTAAATAAGAAGGAAAACCCAAAGAAAAACATATAGGCATCCTCCTGAATATTAACCTTCATCAGGCGATGAAAGGAGACAGAGACAGAGACCCACATTGGAGCAC
>NW_026068207.1:212484-232087 GCF_014885135.2 Alexandromys fortis
ACACACACACACACACACTCATTATGAGCATTCTTTGAGCATTCTTCTGCCTCACCTGCTGCATTTCCCATGATGTCCTATGTGATATATTCAGCTTCTGCTAACCTCCTTCTCAATCTAGTGGTCACATGTATCCGTATCTCTCCATTTTTGTCCTGAACTCAGGCTGTGTTCTCCTTCTTGGTGGTCCGATCTAGTAGTGCGACCACTGCACTGTTTCAAATCTTCACCAAAGTGAATCAACAAGTGTGTTACTTACTGTTGGATTGCTGTGAAGAGACAACACGAGCGAGGAAACTTAGAAAAGTGTTTAGTGCGGGTTGGAATCCATGACCATCATGGCAGGGAAAATGGGAGCAGGCAGGCCTGGTGCTGGAACCATGGCTGAGAGGTTGTCTCTGATCTACAGACACGAGGGGGTGGAGATAACTGCAGATGACATGGAACTTTGAAATCACATATCCTGAGCCCAATGACACACCTCCTCAACAAGGACACACCTCCTAATTTTTCTGGAACAGTCTCACCAACTGGACACCAACATTAAAATATATGAGCCCATGGCAGCCATTCTTACTCAAACAACAGCAACTTTCTAAAATGTTGTTGATCTCTACAGTGACTGGTCAGAACTCTTCAGAACCACAGGGCCTTTTTCTAGATCCCGTGATTGTTGTGCATGCTTGTCCTTCTAGGTGGAGACTTGGGTTTTGCCTATGTGTGAGCTGTATCGCAGAAGCCATGTCTGTGAACCTGAGCTCAATCTTCCTCTGCTTTGCTTCCTGCAGGATTGCACGGATGATCCGCCAGGAAAGAGGCAACGCCCTGCTGGTCGGGGTAGGGGGCACAGGAAAGCAGTCCCTTACAAGACTCGCAGCTCACATATGTGGTTACAAGTGCCTGCAGATTGAACTTAGCCGAGGGTATAATTATGACAGTTTCCATGAAGACCTGAGGAAGTTGTACAAAATGGCTGGTGTGGAAGACAAAAATATGGTTTTCCTTTTCACAGATACCCAGGTACGTACTCAAACAGTGAACACATAGGGTTCCAACCCCCGTGAACACTTGGGGTTGTTACAATCCACTGTGTTTCGAGGGCAGGTAAAGCATAGAGGATTGTTTCCCCGCCCAACTTCATGTCTTTTTTTTTTCTTTTAAAACCCACTAAGTCCATTAGTTCCACCCGTGAGTGCATGGGTGTACAGCCATCTACTGAAGCATGGGCAGCCTACTAGTGGCTGTCCTCTCGGGAAAAAACTGACTCACCCAGTCTCCCCAGTCATCAGAGATCAGTAGGCTCTTAGCAAGACGCAAGGCTTTGAGCGCCCTTTCCATCCATGTCTGAACACTGACCGATCTGAGAGCATGCAGGCTTGCGCAGATAGCCGCAGATGTTGTGAGTGATGGACACAAAGCCACGCAGTGTCCAGAAGATGCTGTTTTGTGGTAGTCCTCCCTAAGAGAAGTCAATATGGCTAACTTTGCTCTTGCTTAAAGAGCAAAAGTACGCCGATTACATTCTCCAAAAGGAAGTATTTATAAAACTCAAATTTTAACAAAAGGAAATTTTAAATATTACTAAAGTCATATTTAGCCTAAATGAGAAACAGTTGATATTAATTCACTTTACATGCTAATCTCACTCCTGGGATTCTGATCCATGAAAATAGGAGCAAAGCTAGGCCTAAAAATGAACTCATAAACTAAACTTTGTCAACCATTTATGCCCATGGAAATACAAAGAATGTTGTCTGCATAGTGTGTTGTGCTCCCATACTTGTGGTTAATATGAATACTATACAGAGGTGTGATTTAATATTTACAGCAAAATCCTAACTGAATGGAGCATAATATAAGGTATATAATATAAGGTATATAATATAAGGTATAATATAAGGTATATATGACTTTGATTGGTAGGATTTTGTGCTAGTTAAACTGTCAAATTGGCACAATTTAGAGTCACCTGAGAAAGAATTTCAGTTGAGGAATTCTCTAGGTCAGATTGGCCTGTGAGCATGTCTGTGAGGGACTGTCTTGATTGGTAACTGATGTGGAAGACCCAGCCCACTATGGGCAGCACCTTGCCCTGGGCAGGGTGTCCCAACGGTAGAAGAGTGAAGAAGCCTGCTGAGCATGAGCAAACAAACAAAGGTATGCTTATTTATCTCTGCATTAGGCCAGGGATGCTACTTACTAGCTGCTTTGAGTTCCTGCCTTGACTGCAACCTGGCACTGTACTTCCAACAAACCCTTTCTTCCTGATGCCCCTCGTGGTACAGGGTGTTTTATCACAGCAGGAGCTGGGAAGCCGGAGCAGGTGCAGATGCTCTTCAGGGGGCCAAATGAGAGAGAAAGATGGAAACTCAATAGAATCACTGTGTTAGGATTTAGGATGCTGGCTACAGTTTAAGCATCTTTTAAAGGTGGAACTGGTACCTGTATGTTTTGGAATGAATATTTGATACCTTCCTTTACTAACTGTAGTTGGATGGACTTACCATGGCCACTCTGCTCTCCCCACAGATTGTCGTAGAAGAGTTCCTTGAAGACATAAATAATATTCTAAATTCGGGTGAAGTGCCCAATTTATTCGAAAAGGATGAGCTGGAGCAGGTTTTAGCAGCCACCCGACCAAAAGCAAAGGAAGTTGGAATTTCCGAGGGGAACAGAGATGAGGTACTACTCCAGAGTAGTTCTAGGACTTTCTAAGCAGAGATTACCTGAGCTCAGCAGCCACAGTTCACCTATAAGAGTCCATGGGAAGATTTTTCTATGGTTTTCCTTGTAATTCTCTGTATTTTATTTTCAGTGTGTCCATGGAAACACAAATTAGAACAAACCAGAAACCCTCCCCCACAGAGATTATAGCCATAGTCAGCCGCCTTTATTCTTCTCTGAGCCTGTACTTGTTAGGTGCACCGCAGTGTCTAGCCCGAGGGAGGCTGCAGGCGCAAGTCTAACACTGTTCATAGCCTTGCCAGGCAGCAAGGTTCTGACAAGGAAAACAGAAATGTGATTACTCTCTCTGGAGCAGTATAACTGCTACCACCTTCATTTCTCCAGCACCCCTGCCCTTCCCTTCTCTCTGCCCCTCCTTCCACTTTGAGGCCATTATGTCTGGATAGTGGCTGTGTCCCCCTGAGAACTGCCCTGGGTCAGAGATGATAAGAACAATCAGCAAGTCTACTGCTGCTACGAAAGCCAGAGGGGATTCATTAGGGAGGGGAGGAACCTCAGGAGGACAGAGAAAGAGAAGCAGCCTGACCCCTGGAAGTGAATATACAATGCACACTGTCCTCGTTCTGTTCCTGTTCACTGGAAATAATCTGACAGAAGCAGTTTGGGGGAGAAAAGGACTTGTTTGGCTTGTGATTCCAGATCGCAGTCCCCGATAGCAGAAAAGTCAGGGCAGGTACTTGAAGGTCACCTTACATCACAGTCAAGAGCAGACAGAAAACAAAAACAACCCTGATGCCTGTTTGTGTCCGCTGTTCCCTCCCATGCAACTCAGTGCCCAGTCCATAGCATGGTGCCTCCCACAGTGGGCTGAGTCTTCCTAGGTCCGTGAACATGCCCGCAGCCCAGCCTGGGGTGGATAATCCCTCACTGAGGATCTTTTCCAGGTTATTCTAGGTTGTGTCAAGTTGATGGTTAAAACTAACCATCACATACATTGTGGAGTTAACAGCCATGGAAGCCTAGGCCTCTACTATACCTTTCCTGTTAAAGTAGGAAGCTGACAGCCAGTCACTGTGTCAGGTGCCAGCCACAAAGCAGTGTGTCCCCCTCCATGGCAGGAAACACCCGAAATAAGGAGGAATATTCAAAAATAGTCTCTCCAGACCCACGCCACTTCTTTCAGTCTACAACTGCAAAAGGAAATGTCAGGACTGCCCCTCACTCCTTGCTGCTCTCTGTCCTAAATAAAGCAAAACCTAGGACTCGCACCCTGCTTTGTTCAAGAGGTCTCTTTGAAGTCATATACAGCGCTCAGGTTGCAATGGCAACTGCAAGATGTCTTTTCTTTCTTTGGGCTTCCAGGCATTGGCCCGGGGTTTCACACAATAGATAAGTCATCTATCACTGGACTCCAAAACTGTGTCTTTATTATTTGAGACAAAGTCTCACTAAATTTCCCAGTGCGACTTTGGACTTACTCTGTAGTTCAGGCTGGCCTTGAACTTGCAATCCTTCTGCCTCAACCTCCCATGTAGCTGTGGTTACAGGATTGTACTACCACCAGATCTGCCTCAAGCTGCCATTTTAATATTTCCAGACTGCATGAGTGTCTTCACTAGTTTCTTGTTGCTATGATTTAAAAAAAAAAATCTAACAGAGCTAACTTAAAGATGAGTTTATTCCAGTTCATAGTTCATGGGTACAGCCCATCAGGGGTACAGTCCATCAGGGGTACAGCCCATCGGGGTACAGCTAATGAGGGATGCAGCCCTTCAGGGGTACAGCCCATCAGGGGTACAGTCCATCGGGGGTACAGCCCATTGGGGTACAGCTAATCAGGGGTACAGCCCTTCAGGGGTACATCCCATCAGGGGTACAGCCCATCAGGAGTACAGTCCATCGGGGTACAGCCCATCATGGCAGGGAAGTCGTGGTACCAAGAGCTAGAAGCAAGCGGACACATCACATCCACATTGGAAAGCAGAGTAATAAAGGCGTGTGTGTTAGAGGCCTGCTCCCTTCTCTGCTGTATAAAGTCCAGGATCCCCTGCCTAGGAAGAGCTCCCACTCAGAATTAACTGGGTCTTCCCACATCAAGTAACATGACCGAGATAACCCTTCACAATCATCCTCCGGGTGAGTCTAGATTTTGTCGACCACACTGAAGATATTGGCAATTCATTTATCTAAGCTAGTTGTATTTGATGATAATATCCTCACTTGTTGCCCTTGCTGTCCCTTCCTTATTTCAAACTGAAAACTGATCTTTGCTACCAGGTGTTCCAGTATTTCATCAGCAGAGTGCGGCAGAAGCTGCACATTGTTCTCTGCATGAGCCCAGTTGGCGAGGCCTTCAGGTCCCGGTGCCGGATGTTCCCATCCCTGGTGAACTGCTGCACCATCGACTGGTTTGTCCAGGTTAGTGACACCCAGGCACCTCTCTGAGAAGACAGATTTGCCTGTTTGGGCTACTACGCTGTCTGAGCACAGCTTAGGACACTCGTGTTTGGTCAAAACGCTGCTAGGAAGTCACTCAGACATAAGAGTATGGTGATGGTCATGAACAAGGAGAAAACACAGTTTGTAAAGGAAGAAGAGGCCACTGACACTGAAGTCATCATGGTCCCAACAAGAGCCATTTCAGGGCACGGTCGGGGAGAGAACTGAAAAGAGAAGAGGCAGAGTGGCAGAGGCGGCTCAGCAGTTAAGAGCATCAATTGTTCTTCCAGATGACCCAGATCCGCTTCCCAGCATCCAGCACGGCTGCTAAAGATTGTTTAGTTCCAGAAGATCTAACTACCTCTTCTGACCTCCAAGGACACTGCACAGTATAGCGCACAGATGTACCTGCAGGCAAAATACCAACACACAGAAAATAAAAATAAATAAATCTCAACAAAAGGGGGTAGCAGAGACAGTAGTAGAAGGAACAATCTCAAGGCATTTTCCCAAAGGAGACAGAAAGACTTGAGTAAGGGCTAGAAGGGTAAAAAGAGGCTAAGAAGATCCTATCTTTAAATTTCTTATTACATTATTTATGTAGGGGGCAGGGTGCATACAATATGGAGGCCAGATGCCATCTTGCGGGAGTCAGCTCTCTCCTTCCGCCATGTGGGTCCAGGGCTCAAGCTCAAGTTGGCAGACTGGGCAACAGCCACCTTCACCTGCTGATCCAACTTGCTGACCCAGAAAGAAGTGCTTTTGAATGGTAGCTTTAAACTTCGTGATCCAGGAAGAGAAACACACTGATACAACCCTAACCCTCATTGAAGGGCAATGAGGCACAGGGCGTGGTTGTCCCTGAAGAAGCTGTGCCCTGAGTGGCAAGGGGCGGGTGAGAGGCACGGATGCAGGTGGGGAGATGTTGGGGTGGCGGCAGAGTAAGAGCTCACTGAAGTGTTACTTGCTTCTGGTCTTTTCATTCATGTGGGAAGCAAAACAATCAACTGAAAGTACCACAAAGGACAGCGTAAGTCTAGGAAATGGTGCCCAAAGCCCAAGACTACAAAGCCGATGCGTTAGGAAAGGCTCAGGCCTGTCTGTACCTCACGGGGGCTAGTTGTCAGGAACTGAAAGCAAAGCAAGCCAAGTATGGTGCCATCATCCCAGTGCTAGGGAGGGTAAAAATAGGATTGTGTTTCCTTCAAGACCAGCCTGGGCCGCAGAGTGAAAAACCCTGACTCAAAAAATAAACCACCATCAGGGAACATGAGGGAGAATGGGGGTTCCTCTCCAAATGTACTCAGCTGCCCAACGGCAGCAAGGAGTAACTAAGGGTCACATTTGACTAAGGGTCGGAGAGTTTGATGTGAGAGAGGTGGGAAGGAGTTGGGGTCTATGCAGGGCAGCAATTACCTTGACAGACCCAACCCCACAACTGTGTACCACGGCGAAGACAAAAGGCCTTGTAAAGTGGATCATTCCACGCCTGGAATTCCAAAGATAACCAGCCATTCCTTCATCTACCAGTCAATGTTCATCAGCATCTTCTATGTTCTTGATGCCGTTCTGGGGACAAACTGGTCCGCAAATGCAGACTCGAGTCCCCAGTAATAAGCTTTGGATCATGAAGCCCCAATGGCAGGAGCAGGAGTAGACTAGGTGAAAGGAAGGACCAGACAAGAAGTCCCAGAGAAATGCAGTTTCCTAATTGTTGAATGATGTGTTGTAAAAATGACAGACAGGATTTTTTTTTTCTAATGCCTTCTTTATTTACAGTGGCCCAGAGAAGCACTTCTGTCTGTATCAAAGACCTTTTTCTCAGCTGTCGACACTGGAAGTGACGATCTAAAAGAAAAGCTTTCCCTCATGTGTGTGAACGTGCACCTGAGTGTCTCCCAGATGGCGGACCGCTACTACAGTGAGCTGCGCAGGCGCTACTACACCACGCCCACCTCCTACCTGGAGCTAATCAACCTCTACCTGACCATGCTCACTGAGAAAAGGAAGCAGTTAGTTTCGGTACGTCCAGTCATGTCCATGAAAACAATTTGTCTTTTGTCTTAAAGCTAAATCTTTGGGGGGGGGCGGTGACTAAAACACCTATGTACCTGTTTTACTCCAAATGTTAAGCAATTGCTCTACCACTGAGTTACATCCCCCTCTATCTTCAGAGCCATCTTCAAACCAAACCATACTCTGTACAACCTGTAATGACACAAAGAAAGTGTCTTCTTGCGTTGGTGCAAGGGCTTCCCCCTTCCTGAATATTCTTTTCTCTTCCTTCTTTCACATATATGAGTTGCTGGCTCAATAGAATAAAGACAACACAATAGCACAGAGGTCGAGCAGAGATCGCACCATCACTGTGGGCTTTACCACAGAAGACAGCACTGATGAGCAACAAGATGAGGTCTGAATGCTCCAGCATGTGCTGATGGTCAACACCCAACAAGATGAGGTCTGAATGCTCCAGCATGTGCTGATGGTCAACACCAAGACCGAGGGCTTTCTGTCCCATACTGTCCATGCCACCCGCACTCTGCCTCTTACATAACCATCTTGGGCCTGCTCTGAAAGGCCTGTGCACTTGATTAGAAGATAACCCTAACCTTGGAGCAACACACCTGCCTATAATACCAGCACATGAACAACAGAGCAGGAGGACCAGAAGTCTAAAGCTGTCCTCAGCTCATAGCAAGCTTGAAGTTAGCCTAGGCTACATTAGATCTCATTTAAAAAAAAAAAAAAAGTAACACAGAATTTTTTTAACTTAGAAAAAAAACTTAGAAATACTTGCAGCTCCTACTTGGATTGCTGTGAAATTTAAATAACACTGCAAAAGAGGGGGAAAAAAAAGAAATACATAAGGCACAGTGTTCACAAGGGACTTAAACTAGGGCCTGACATGGAAGGTGCCCAGAAATAGTGGCTGCCATCCTCCTCCACATGCAGCCAATAGCGTGGTCCAAAACTCAAACATTTTAGACTCAGCAAGCGGACACCTTTTCAGGGGCCCTAGCCTTGCAGAATGCATGACTGGTAACCAGCCCAACAGTCACCTTGACTTCTGTCCATTCCCAATGATCTTTGCAATGCACCTTCAAGACAGCGCCTCCTCTTTCTTCCAGAGTCTCCTGTACCATATGCCACATCCGTGATCCCAGATAAGGGTTCTCACCCCAGTGATCAGAGTCCAGTTCTCAAGACTCTAGGCCCTCAGTGCTCTTGACCCACTCTAAGAGAACAAGCTCCCAGAATAAAGGCCTCCAGGGGTTCCTGTTTGAACTTATCTCTGACGTTCAACATGCTACCATGAAGAAGAAAAATCAGAGACTTTGCTCCCTTCCATCAGTGAGCCATATGGTTCAGAGACATCCCACTGCTGTAGGCAGAGGGTTGGAGCCAAGCACACCGTCATCCGTGCGGCCAGTTCCTAGCGTTGTGCTGCCTAGGAACTGTAGGTTTCTCTACTTGTCATGGGTTCACAACTTGAAGTGTTACACAATAGTGTGGTGATTCTGTCGTATAAAATTTAATGTGTAAATAATTAATCGACAGCAGTCTACAGCTTGTAACACTGTTGTGAAATCTTTGTCATTTAGGCACGAGATCGTGTGAAGAATGGTCTCACCAAGCTATTAGAAACAAACATATTAGTGGATAAAATGAAACTAGACCTTTCGGCTTTAGAACCTGTGCTACTACAGAAATCACAAGACGTTGAAGCCCTGATGGAAAAGCTGGTGGTGGATCAAGAAAATGCTGATCAGGTATTGGTGTTATGAGAATGGTCGTATGGATAAAAATGCTTCAACTGCCATCTCAACAGCTGCATAGAAAAAGTGTATCGTTTTTCTCATTGCTGTGACCAACTATCTGACAGGAAGCAACTTAAGTGTAGACGGGTTTGTTGAGCTAACAGTTTGAGGGAGTACAGTCCACCATGGCTTCAGGAGTGTGGGACAGTTGGTCACAGTGTATCCGAAATTAGAAAGCCAACATAGGTGGGCACTGATGTTCAGTCTGCTTTCTCATTTTTATTTGTCTAAGACCCCAGCCTGCCAAAGCCCATAGAATGGTGCCATACATCCAGGGTCATCTTTCCTACTCAGTGGAACCTTTCTAGAAACAACCCTGGAGATGTGCCCAGAGTTGTGTTTCCATGGTGATTGTAAATTCTGTCAAGTTGGCAATCACAATAAGTGATCAGATCATTTTATTATATGTGTCATTAAAATAGATACCACAATCAGTAATGCTATTTTTCTAGAAATTCAGTAATGTTTTAAATTGTAAATATATTTCACTTGTCCAAATGAGAATGGTTATTTACTACCGAATTGGTACCCTCGGTGACTATTAATGTTATCATAAGATACAAGATGGATGAAACATATCTCCGTCTCACCATTGGTCCAGCACAAAGGACAAATACAGATCATTATCCTGGCTCTTCAAACACAAGTCAGGTGTCTCTTATCAGAAATGCTTACTTAGCACAAGAAACCTTTTGGATTTTTCTAGCTTTTGAAATATCTGCATAAATAGAAAATATACAATAAGAGACCCAAATCTAAGTATAAGTCCATTTGACTTGTCTACACTTTATAAACATCATATTGTAGTGACTTGGTACAATCATTTTAGCTGCCTGAACTCAACTATCGCCATCACGTGAGGTCAAGTGTGGAATTCTCTGCTTGATATTTGGAATATTGAATTGATGATCTTTGGTGCTCTGTACATTTCAGATTTCAGATTTCAGATTTCCTTTGCTTAAGGATGCTCAGCCTTAACGAGACCTCTTAAGCAATCTCGATTCTGTGCTTAGGTCCGAAATGTTGTGCAAGAAGATGAAGCAATAGCAAAAGTGAAAGCCGAAGAGACTCAAGCGATAGCGGATGATGCCCAGAGAGACCTTGAGGAAGCGCTCCCTGCCCTGGACGCTGCCAATAAAGCGCTGGATTCCTTAGATAAAGCGGATATATCTGAAATCAGAGTCTTCACAAAGCCCCCTGATTTGGTCATGACTGTGATGGAAGCCATCTCCATCCTCTTAAATGCCAAGTAAGTCAGTCGTTCAGAATATCTGGGGAGATCTTCCTTTAGTGCATTTTCTCCATTTTAGTATTCTCCTATCCGTATATTCATTCTATTCTCTAACCAGTCTACCTCTTTGGTTTGAGATAGTCATTCAACAAGCTTAGTCAGCAAACATTTTATTCAATGTCTATTTTATGATAGAGAGTGGGAGAAATAAAACATTTTCTATAGGATGCAGGAAATTGGGGGGCAAAGCCATGAGCAGGTTTTTTTTTTTTTTAGAAGATGCTCGTTTGGGTATGAGGCCTTGGAAAAAGCTTAGAGACCCATGGTTTTCCTGGAATGGGAGGGAACTGAACAGACAGGCTGTGATTTCTTCATGAAAGGTCATATATATGTTATGCCAAGTCTGGATGACATTTAGTTTTCAAATTTTCTTCAAAAATGCCCTTTTAAAAATTTCATATGAATATATGAAAATATATATGTATATATACACCTGTCTACGTAAAACTGAGCAGAGTCTGGACACCCCACTACCCCCAGATGTTTCCACAGGCCCTTATGCTGGCACCATGGTCAGACCAGGGCCCTATGCAAAGCACAGGTAAACATGGGCAAAGGGGACCTAAGAACCACTGGACATCTTTTCTACATGGTCAGAATTTCTTAGAAATATCAGTGTGAAGCCTGGTCTACAGTCAGGGATACACAGAAAACCCTGTTGAGAGAAAGAGAGAGAGAGAGAGAGAGAGAGAGAGAGAGAGAGAGAGAGAGAGAGAGAGAGAGAGAGAGAGAGAGAGAGAGAGAGAGACACAGAGACAGAGAGAGAGACAGAGAGAGAGACAGAGAGAGAGAGAGACAGAGAGAGAGAGAATATCAATGTGGCAAAAGTTCGAAAGGACATGTTTGTTTGACTAAGAGATGCACAGCTTAGTTAGAATGTATTTGTAAAGACACCCTAGCAAGACAGTTTAAAGGTCAAAGTTGAAGCAAAGGAGATAAAATGTAAGTGCTATGGTGTTTTTAAAATAAAAACCATAACTTCAGGACTGGAGAGATGGCTCAGCAGTTAAAAGCAACTGCTGCTCTTTCAGAGGACCTGAGTTCAGTTCCCAGCACCAGTCCTCATCAGCTGGTTCACACCCACCTGGACCTCCAGTTCCTGTTGGGGAATATTATTTTAAGGTGTGTTACTTTTGTTTATGCTGCATTTGTTGAACTCTGCAAAACTGTGGTACTGTGCCTGTCTAAAAAACCTGATGGTCTAATAAAGAGCTGAATGGCCAATAGCGAGGGAGGAGAGAGAAATGGGCGGGGCTGGCAGGCAGAGAAGATAAATAGGAGAGAGATCCAGGAAAGAAAAAGATCAGGGAATGAGAAAGGAGGGAGGAGGACATCAGGGGCCAGCCACCTAACTACACAACTAGACACGAAGCAGGAAAGAAAAAGCTATACAGAGATAGAAAAAGATAAAAGCCCCGAGTCCAAAGATAGATGGAATAATTTAAGAAAAGCTGGCACGAAAGAAGTCAAGCTAAGGCCAGGCATTTATAAATAGCAATAAGCCTCTGTGTGATTTATTTGGGAGCTGGGTGGCAGCCCCCCCAAAAGAGCCAAAGAGTGAAGAATACAAAACAACAATTCCAGGGGATCCCATGTCTCTGCCTTCATAGTCAGGACACACACACATACATATTCCCACACACAACGCACACATCACTAAAAATATATAAATCTTTTTTAATTACTGTTTCTCTAATGTCTTACATTTCTAAAACTCTTATTTTATTTTTCATTCTCTACTGAATCTAAGTCATAGAGATTTAATCATCCAGTTGCCTTTCTCCCCAAGAATTAATTGGGCCATTAGCAAAATTCCCGTGCCTAGACTAAAACTCCCCACCTCCTGGGGTCATGTTCTCATGTTCTCACAGGAGTTCATCTTGGTGTTTTCCCATTGCTTGATGGCAATGCCATTAGCTCCCCATGGTCTCTTTCAGGCCCGACTGGCCAACAGCAAAGCAGCTTCTTGGTGACTCTAACTTCCTGAGGAGGCTTTTAGAATACGATAAGGAAAACATCAAACCTCAGATACTGGCAAAGCTTCAAAAGTACATCCACAATCCTGACTTCGTGCCCGAGAAGGTGGAGAAGGTGTCCAAAGCCTGTAAATCCATGTGCATGTGGGTGAGAGCCATGGATCTGTACTCTCGGGTGGTCAAGGAAGTTGAACCGAAGAGGCAGAAACTCAGAGCTGCCCAGGTACGCTGTCCATAATGTGGTGTTTCAGAGAATAGAAGAAGGTCGTGACCACACAGCATCACTCACGCTCTCTGTGGCAGCCGCTGTGATCCTCTTGTATGCAGTGAGGTAGTGATTGCAGTCCTGAAAGTAACTCACTTTTAATAAGAGCAGGCAGATTTCTTCCCCAGAAATCTTTGAGGTCAGCCTTTTGTAAAGTAAGAGGAAAGTGTCTTGAGTAGATTCCTCTCCCTCGTATCAGGGAAAGGGGAAGACGTCTGTGATGCTGGTGGAGTTTCTGACATTTCTTGTGTTGGTGGTCTGCATTCCCACACCTGGCGGGGTCATCTCAGGTGTGAGAACCACTAAACGCACAATCAGACATGTGGTCCTCAGTCTTCCCAAGAGGAACAAAGGCCTGCAGGTGGAGCAGGTTACCGAAGATACGGGTATCAAGCAGGGCTGAGCAAAATCTTTCTAGGCACGTCCAGATAGTAAATACTGCTCCAGCGCTGTGATTACCCGACAGAACCAGCCAGCATGTAAACAATGCATGCACCAACAAGCATGGCGAGGGTCCAGCATCACTTTATGGTGAACACTGTCCTTTAGTGTCACACAAGTATCGTGCCTCAAACTGTTCTCTGAGGAAAGACCTGTCTTAGAGGGTGCGGGCGTGACTCGGTGAGAATGTTGTCTTCTGCACCCAAAGTTCTGAGTCCTCAGAACCCTGAAGAAAGAGAGCCAAGAAGTAGGGGTGGGGAAGGAGGAGAAAGAAGAAGCCCTAGTCTAGCTCACAGCATGTACAGAAACAGTGGTCCCCCACTTCTGGGGGAGGGAGAAGCACTTGCCCACTGGCGTGGTGCCCAGGGTCCTGTAAGCAACCCTGATGAGACTCATTCGGTTATTAGAAACAAAAGGCACGAAGGAGGAAGGGGACTAGCTGGAAAGAGAAGGGTAATGGGGAAGAGTGGGTAATGTGATAAATATACATTATAAACATACATGAAAATGCCATAATGAAGCCTATTATATATAACTCATATATGCCAATAAAATATTTTTTTGAAAATAAGCAATAGGCTAGTTGTGGCCTATGGGCCTTAATTAGCTGGTAGACTTCTGATACAGAGAACTAGTTAGAAAATAGAAGTCTAAATCATACATGAAGCTTCAATTTGTTTTATAATTTAAAATCATACACCATTATGGTAACTACTACATCTGTTTCTCTATTTTATATGCCTTATTTTGCTGGCCACTGTTCTTGTTCTTTGTTTGTCTGATTATATTCTACTTTATAGAGAGGAGGGGAACTCATGCAGCCTAGGCTGGCCTTAAACTTGCTATCTGGATTTCTGATCCCCTTGCCTCTACCTCCCAGGTGAAGGGATTACTGGTGTGCACCACAGTGCCTGGTTTTATCCAGCACTAGGGATCAAATGTAGGCTTCACACATGTTCCACAAGTATCCTACCCACCACACTACGTCCCTAGCCCAAGCTGTGCAAGGTGGAACATGTAAAAAGGAACATAAATCATACTTTAAATCAGTTTTATATATAGGCAAATCAATTTTGGGGGGACCCATTTTCTTGCTTGCTTTTATTAGGCCGAACTTGACATTACAATGGCCACTCTGAAAGAGAAGCAAGCGTTGCTGAAAAAAGTGGAGGATCAAATAAAGGCTTTGCAAGACGAGTACGACAAAGGCGTGAATGAGAAAGAAAGTCTGGGTAAGAGACTTGAGACTTACTTCAGACAGGAAAGGCCTGGTTTTCAAGAGGAGAAAGAGTTTTCAGAGAGTCAGATCATAGCTTTCAAAAGGCCCTACTTTATTTACAAGTGTGTGTGTGTATAAGCACATGACTGCAGTGCCTGCAGAAGAGGATCAGATGCCCCAGAGCCAGGGTTGTGAGCCATCTGACAAGGGTTTTGGGACCCACACTCAGGTCCTTCGCAGCAGCAGCAAGCACTCTTCCTTGCTGAGCTGTCTCTCAGCTCCCAGATCTCAGCTGTAATCAAACCAGTAGGATATGCTTTCGCTGTCCTCTAATGAGCTTTCTAGTATCAGGTGGGAAAGATGCAGATGCTGTATAAATTCCCCATCTTACATACAAAAACCCTTGGTAGAGCATTTATGTTAGAACTCTAAAGAACACGTGACTTTGGTGTAAACAATAAATACCGCAGACCACAGACAGCATTGTCTTCAGGCAGAGTAAGGAGCACACAGGAAGTTCCCAGTATGGGAAGAGACTAGACTTGGCTCTGAAATGTACACACGGAAGGAACGGGTGTAAGCTTTTGTGGAGATGAGCTGGCATCACTAGCTTTGTAATACTAGCTCCTTTGGAAACCAAAGCAAATAAGTCAACTCTTATTAAGAGTTTGGAAAATAAGTCAGGCAGTGGTGGTGCACGCCTTTAATCCCAACACTCGGGAGGCAGAGACAGGCAGAGCTCTGTGAGTTCAAGGCCAGCCTGGTCTACAGAGCTAGTTCCAGGATAGGCCCCAAAGCGACAGAGAAACCCTGTCTCAAAAAACAAAGAAATAAAAATTAATTTGGAAAATATTGACTAATATGACCCAATGTTCCCAAAACTGTCCAGCAAGGAACATGGCCCTGACCAAAGCGCGCCTGGTACGTGCAGGAAAGCTGACAGCTGCCTTAGGAGACGAGCAGGTCCGGTGGGAAGAAAGCATTGAGAAGTTCCAGGAGGAGATAGCGAACATCGTTGGCAATGTGTTTATAGCAGCGGCCTGTGTGGCTTATTATGGGGCTTTCACGGCTCAGTACAGGCAGTTGGTGAGTAAGTGTAGAGTGGTAAGAAGCTGGGGGAACTGGGTGGGGCACGAGGAACCCGTTTTCCTCGGTTTAGATGGAAGCTCTCCACTATGGCAGTTCATCAGAGCAGAAATGTTTATTACGTTCACACGCACACACATGCGCACACACACACAGACACAGGCCTTTACCTCTCCTGTTGTCTGGTGACCGGCCATCTACACCTAGGCATCCAATAGCATATTTTTCCCTTTCCTCCTCCTTCATTATAAAGCTATCCATCACTCAACACAATGACCTGGGGGAACAAGAATACCCTGAGGTCCCTGCCTTTATAACAAGTGGCATCTAAAGTCAGCATAGATGTGGACTCTTGAAGAGGCGGGACAAGCACAAAGAGAAGATGAAAAGGAACAAGGCACTGGATGAATCTGCATTTTCTGGGGTTCTTTTCTTTATATGTATGTGGACACACACACACATATATATGTGTATATATATATGTGTGTGTGTATATATATATATATATATTATCAGAACACAGATATTCTGTCTACATGTCTACTTTTTTAGAGAAAATTCCTTTTGGGAAGAATTGCATAGCCATTTTTTATGAAATAACTTTCTTCCTGAGCAGTGGAACCTGGTCTAAGAGCCACCAGTCTCGGAAAGTGCTCAGGGGTCCCCTGGTTCAGTGTGAATAGTCCTTTGCTGGGGAGCAGGGAAAGACAGTTCTGTATCACGCAGCGGTACACACAGCCATCATGAGAACCACAGTCTTCTTCACATGAGAAGACTGGAATCCACACAGACGCTGGCATGCCTGTGTTATAGCTAACGACACCGTTCTGGTGCCAGATCCCTGAGTTTTAGGCCACTTCTTTGTTCCATGTCCCCTATGGATATCAGTAGACCATAGCTCCCCAGGCACTGGCTTCTTGCTGCTCTCCACCGTGTGTTGAATGTTCCTCCTTATTTATACAGCTTATAGAGTGCTGGATTGAGTCCTGCCTGGTCCTGCACATCCCGATTGACCCTTCCTTCAGTCTCATTAACACTCTTGGAGATCCCTACGAAATCCGGCAGTGGAACACTGACGGGCTGCCCAGAGACTTGATATCAACGGAAAATGGCATTTTGGTTACTCAGGGGAGAAGGTGGCCTTTGATGATTGATCCCCAAGATCAGGTGTGTAGCAAACACTCGTGACCGAGGGGCCGTCTGCTGAATATTTATCTACCTGTGCTAACATGGAAGAGAGGAATTTAACAGAATTGAATAGCCATGGAGACTTAGACCAGGGGAGCTGAGAAGTCTTCTGCTCAGAGTCCCTGGCCATCCAGAAGTGTTTGGTCTTGTGAAAAGTAAGAAGGGACCTGGCCGAGAGCTTTCTCTTCATTTTGACTAGTTTAATTTAGAAGACTGGCCATTAGTTTTCCGTCTTCTATTAGGGAGCATATAAATTGACAGAAATTCGTGATCGTGAATACTTTTATCCTAAAAAGCCTTAGAAATCAGTTTGAAGTCAGAATAGATGGAATTGGGACAAGCCTGCTTTCAATTTACAGAGCCCTGCTGTCTGGTTTCCTAAATACTTAAGCAAGGACCAGCACAGCGAAAGTCTCAGGACCTGAGTGACAGGCAGCTGGCTTTCCTAGGCTGCTCTTCTCTTCCTTTGTTTTAAACTTGGACAAAAAGAGGAAGCTCAAACATTGGACTTAAGCGGTATTTTCATGGGAAGAGGAATTTTCGCTTTGTTTGGGGTTTTGTTTTTTATGTCTCCAATGTAGTCGAACAGTCTCTCTAAACTTTATTTTAGAAACTTCCCCTTCCCTGACTTTTGTTTTACTCAGAAGCAAGGACCTTCTTGTGTTTTCTCTCACAGGCCAACCGCTGGATAAGAAACAAGGAGAGCAAGAGCGGGCTAAAGGTCATTAAGCTTACAGACAACAATTTCTTGCGGATTCTAGAAAATTCTATCCGGCTGGGTTTGCCTGTCTTGCTGGAAGAGGTTTGAGTTTTGCTTTGCCCTCTCATGTTAGTTCCTAACTATCCAATGTCCAGCATGCTCTCTGTTCAGGCCAATGGACCACACCTGCACATGTGAAGGACCCCAGTCAAGTCCATTTTCAAGTTGGTCAAACCAGTTGCTACTCAAACAGCACATTCTCAGATGAGCTGGAATCCGTTAGTTGAAGGAGGTTTCACCACCTTATTTTGTAGCTGAGTCTTTAGTTTCCAACACTGCTCATTCCCAGGCCTCACTGTGGGCCTTCCCTGCTCTCCAGAGCTTGGAGTCATCTCCACGATGCTCACTGTTGGATCCTCTCTGTATTTGCTACAGTGTTCCTTTCAGACGTGGTCCCTGCCTGCTTATCAGTGTGAAATCAGTCTTGTCTATCTCAGGGTTCCGTGTGAGGGCTGGGGAGGATGTGGGTCATATGTGCATGCATGTGGCAGGCAGAGGTTGACCTTGGGTGTCCTCCTCTATCAGTCTACTTCTTGTTTATGAAACAGGGTCTCTCGCTACACCACAAGCTTACCAACTAAGTGTACAATCTTAGATGACATCGAGGTAGATTATTTATTTGGCTACAAGATCTAGCAAAAGTTTAGTCTATTGGAGATCAAAAGGAAGTTGCAGAAAATGGTATCACCACATAGACCTACTTGTGTGTAGACAGCTTAGGTCACCCGGCAGTCATGTGCCATCATGTTCCTCTCTAAGATAGTTTCTCAGAGGGATGAGTAGCATGTGAGATGATTCTAAATAAAGGCAGTCCCCTTGTGTGCTCTTAACCACTTATGCAAGTGATAACTAATCAGAGAGCACGCACTGTTAGAGGTGATGGAAGGGTATTAGGAAATACATGATGACTGGGAAAGTACTTATTCAAAGTCAATCCTGAGACTCTTAAATGTCAAATTGGTGGCATCCATTTTCCATTTGTTTTTTGTTGTTTTTTGTTTTGTTTTGTTTTGTTTTTTGTTTTCTTCATGGTTCATTTCCATTTTTCAGCTCAGAGAAGTCCTGGATCCAGCCCTGGAACCCATTCTTTTAAAGCAAACTTTCATCAGTGGCGGAAGACTACTCATCCGCCTCGGAGATTCAGACATCGATTACGACAAGAGCTTCAGGTTCTATATGACAACAAAAATGCCGAACCCACACTACCTGCCTGAGGTGTGTATGAGCCGCTAGTGTATGAGCTGGAACCTTTCACCCAGATGAGTTCCGTGTGATGAGCCGCTGAAATGAGCTTGGTGGAGTCCCCCATGCAGGGACCAGCTGACAACCTCTCCTGCTCCCCCTTCTCTCCCTCCGACACCCTCCTTTCCTGCCATAGGACACAATGCCCCACCCAGTCAGTTCCCAGAACAACAACATGTCCATGTCCTGTACTCCCAAATACTGTTAGAAAACTCTAGAGAATTTAGAGAATCATTCACTGGCCAGAGTTCCAGTAACTGTTTTAGAAATGCCTGCCCCATGCCCTTGATTTTTTTCAAGGGAAATCTGAATATTATGAGAGTATACTAATAGTTTCCCCTAAAGATGCTATGATGAGATGGAAGACGTAAAGCAGCTCATTTTATTACCATAAAGCTTCTTTTTAACAGACATGGGCAAAGCACTATATGTAACTAATTTTATTACCTTGTCCAGTCCCCACAGATACCCTGTGAATCTTTATAACTATCAAAAATGAAAACCTGACAGAGGTGAAAGGTTTGCCTAAAATCATGCAACCACTGCAGGGTGTAGCTGAAATTCAAACCCAATTTGTTGATTCTAAAATGCTGCTGCTATCCCTTTCTGGCTCATTGATCCTTAAGCTATCGCAAAGGATCCTGAGTGAGGGGAAGAGGGAGAGAAAATCATGAATGGAATTCTGAAGCCATTGACTTTTGAACGACACGGTCTTCTTGGTGCGTGTGGGTAGGCATGTATGTAATCAGACTAGAGATGCCCTTCCCGGACAGCGGAGATCCTGGTCCCGTAAAGGAAGCCCATCACGTCATGCCAGCTGCGCTTAGGCATTTGTGTCCTCTCTGCTTCTCTTCCAGGTGTGCATCAAAGTCACCATAATCAATTTCACTGTAACTAAATCAGGTCTGGAAGATCAGCTGCTAAGGTAACTGGGTGAGAGAGTATGTTGGGGAAGCTGGGTGATGTTCATGGGTTTCCTAATGTCTTGTTTAGAAGGGTGGTTTGAGATTTTTTTGGAGGGGGTGGGGGGCTGACTAATTTCTTTTTTTTAATTTATTTATTTTTTCATTCAAAAATTTACACTTCCTCCCCTCCTCCCATTCGCCTCCCACTCCCCCACTTCCCCCCTCCCCCCTCCTCCCATTCGCCTCCCACTCCCCCACTTCCCCCCCCCCCCCCCCCCCCCCCCC